>NW_024039666.1:0-220000 GCF_016077235.1 Cyprinodon tularosa
CTTCTCCGCCCGGATTTGGCAAGAGCTTGATCTACCAAATGGCCTCCTCTCACAGCGTCACGGGTTAGCTTCGGGTGTGAGTGGTTGAAATAGCACGTCAATAAAGATGACAGACAAGTGGCTTATCCAATCATATGCAAGGAGTTTTGATAAGGCCCAGCCTTCAGTAAAGGCAATTCCTATGGCGGGTTCCCAGATGTATGTGAGCGGAGCTAGGCGGAGTGAGACATGCATCTGGCTGTTGTCAGGTTATCTCTCCTCTATATGTAAGGACTTTTAAATCAGTCTAAAGCTGATTGTGTTGTCTAGGGGCAGTTGTGTAGGGCAGGATGAAAAAGTGCAAACATTCTTACCGCAGGAAATGTGAAAGAATAGCTTAAGTTTTAGCACAACCAGTTTTTGAGTAGGCCAAAGAAGAGGACAGGGTCTTGTAGCAAAATGCATTCTGTAGCAGAGGGTGGTTTCGGTCCACCGACCTCTGGGTTATGGGCCCAGCACGCTTCCGCTGCGCCACTCTGCTTGACTGTGGCTCAGTCTTCAATAAGGGAGCCCAATCCATTAGTTTTGGCTTGGTTTTGTTACGCCATAGTCATGATATCAATTCATTGTGATTTTAATGTTGAACATCTGTGGAGAAAGATGCATTTTAGCTTGGCCGCACCAATCCCCAAGAGCTTCAAACTGGAAACCCCCTCTCCAAAACCCTCCACCAGACACTCCCACAGGAACATGCGATCCCAGCCCTACTTTGCTTGTCAAAAACGAGTAATTGCTGCATGCTTTCCTATTGTCTACATCAATGGAATTCCAGAGGCTATAGAGGATGGGCAAGCAAGTCATTTAGACATGGGCAGGATGAAAAAGTGCAAACATTCTTACCGCAGGAAATGTGAAAGAATAGCTTAAGTTTTAGCACAACCAGTTTTTGAGTAGGCCAAAGAAGAGGACAGGGTCTTGTAGCAAAATGCATTCTGTAGCAGAGGGTGGTTTCGGTCCACCGACCTCTGGGTTATGGGCCCAGCACGCTTCCGCTGCGCCACTCTGCTTGCTTGTGTCTTAGGTTTCAATAAGGGAGCCCAATCCATTAGTTTTGGCTTGGTTTTGTTATGCCATAAGCCATGATATCAATTTTGGCCATTTCTGAAAGATGTCCATTGTGATTTTAAATTTGAACATCTGTGGAGAAAGAGTTTAGCTCGGCTGCACCAATCCCCAAGAGCTGCAAACCCCCTCTCCAACCCTCCACCAGACACTCCCACAGGAACATTCGATCTCACTCCTACTGTGCTTGGCAAAAAAGAGTAACTGCTACATGCTTTCCTATTGTCTACATCGATGGAATTCCAAAGGCTATAGAGGATGGGCAAGCAAGTCAATTCAGACATGTTTCTTTTGGGGAAAACAAAAGCAACATGTCTAAATTGGCTAGCTTCCTTAACCCCTGTTAAGGACAACTACTCATCCAGCGCGTTGAAGAACCAGATTGCAGCAAAGTTTCTGCAAAGGCTGTAACAGTCTCTCTGAGTCTAGAGCATTAGAGTAACTCAGACAAATCTGACTTACATACATGCATTGAAGTGTATATATGTAAAGGCTTTTAAAAAAGGCCTCAGAAGAATGGTGGAGCGGTCTTATTCAAAAGAATCTTCAAATGCCGCTGAGATATAGGATCTTCACAGAAGGGCATTTAACTTGTTTACAGTCGAGGACAGATAAGGGAAATGTTAAAATACTGATGCCCACTAATGTATCTAGCATAGAACCTTATTGAGAAGTGTGAAATCAAAGTACTGCTGCCAACATGAGCACATGCTAAGAGTAGCAGGTCCAACAGCTGAACACTGGCATTGGTGTTAAGGACAATTAGTTGCAGTCTGTAATGTCATGTGGCAGGCAGGCTTCCATTGGACCTCTGTGCTTGTATTTACCCCAGATGGGACTCGAACCCACAATCCCTGGCTTAGGAGGCCAGTGCCTTGTCCATTAGGCCACTGGGGCAGATACACCAGATGTCCCATCGTGTGAAAACGCGTATGTATAATTCCTGTGCACACAAGGAGTCACCGTCTGAAAACTCTGGCTGCACAGTGAGTCCATGGTGCCTGCAGACCTTTTGGGGATTCTTGCTGCACTATGCAGCGCATAGCTCTCACAACCTGAAGGCTGTGACATTGAGCCACACACTTGGCATTTGTTTTAGCTTGACAGGAACATTCTTTCACGCTCTTACATGACCATGGTCAGCTTTTGGCTGGGGTAAGGCAAATAACTCAATAGATAACAAGTGTGACGACCTCATCTGTCTTCTTCTTTTGTCTGAAATCTCTTTGTGCTTGCTCACAGTCTTCTGCTCAATCACCCAGTCACACACTTCATGCAGATGGAGCTTAACATCATTTCTTGATGGTTTAAATTGTAAAACAGAAGAAAATAGATGCAGTGCAAAGAGTCTATCATGCAGGCCTTGGTAACTCCACAAAAGGAAAAGGGAACTCATGCAATTGAGTTTTGCTGTTTGAGAACTTTTCACTCTTCATCTGAAAGGCCTTCTCAGCTAGTAAGGGGATAAGCCTCACAATGTTAATTTGTTCGGGAATGGCCATGCTGCACTGCTCAAGTCACATGCAAATTGGAGTCCATTAACAATCAGGTGCCGTAAGTGTTGTTTTTTGCCTGGTTCCGTGACAAAATGCTTCTCTCCTCTAACCTGACAACAGCCAGATGCATGTCTCGCTCCGCCCAGCTCCACTCACATACATCTGGGAACCCGCTCATTGAAAGTGATTTCCCCAACCGAATTTATGGTCTGTCCAATCAGGACGCAGGGTGGGTGTGTCCTGGAGTGGAGAAGCGACCGTGAGATTCCAACAACAATGGCGGCTCGCATTGAGGAAGCAAGCGTTAGCATTGATGCTGCTATTTCTTCTATGTTGTCCAATCTATCTGATATTGTTTAATTAAAAGAACATCAGAGAACAGCTTTGAAGGCTTTTGTTGGTGGAAACGATGTTTTCGCCCTTCTCCCGACCGGATTTGGCAAGAGCTTGATCTACCAAATGGCTCCTCCTCTCACAGCGTCACGGGTTAGCTTCGGTGTGAGTGGTTGAAATAGCACGTCAATAAAGATGACAGACAAGTGGCTTATCCAATCATATGCAAGGAGTTTTGATAAGGCCCAGCCTTCAGTAAAGGCAATTCCTATGGCGGGTTCCCAGATGTATGTGAGCGGAGCTAGGCGGAGTGAGACATGCATCTGGCTGTTGTCAGGTTATCTCTCCTCTATATGTAAGGACTTTTAAATCAGTCTAAAGCTGATTGTGTTGTCTAGGGGCAGTTGTGTAGGGCAGGATGAAAAAGTGCAAACATTCTTACCGCAGGAAATGTGAAAGAATAGCTTAAGTTTTAGCACAACCAGTTTTTGAGTAGGCCAAAGAAGAGGACAGGGTCTTGTAGCAAAATGCATTCTGTAGCAGAGGGTGGTTTCGGTCCACCGACCTCTGGGTTATGGGCCCAGCACGCTTCCGCTGCGCCACTCTGCTTGACTGTGGCTCAGTCTTCAATAAGGGAGCCCAATCCATTAGTTTTGGCTTGGTTTTGTTACGCCATAGTCATGATATCAATTCATTGTGATTTTAATGTTGAACATCTGTGGAGAAAGATGCATTTTAGCTTGGCCGCACCAATCCCCAAGAGCTTCAAACTGGAAACCCCCTCTCCAAAACCCTCCACCAGACACTCCCACAGGAACATGCGATCCCAGCCCTACTTTGCTTGTCAAAAACGAGTAATTGCTGCATGCTTTCCTATTGTCTACATCAATGGAATTCCAGAGGCTATAGAGGATGGGCAAGAAAGTCATTTAGACATGGGAAGGATGAAAAAGTGCACACATTCTTGCTGCAGGAAATGTGAAAGAATAGCTTCAGTTTTAGCACATCCGGTTTTTGAGTAGGCCAAAGAAGAGGACAGGGTCTTGTAGCAAAATGCATTCTGTAGCAGAGGGTGGTTTCGGTCCACCGACCTCTGGGTTATGGGCCCAGCACGCTTCCGCTGCGCCACTCTGCTTGCTTGTGTCTTAGGTTTCAATAAGGGAGCCCAATCCATTAGTTTTGGCTTGGTTTTGTTATGCCATAAGCCATGATATCAATTTTGGCCATTTCTGAAAGATGTCCATTGTGATTTTAAATTTGAACATCTGTGGAGAAAGAGTTTAGCTCGGCTGCACCAATCCCCAAGAGCTGCAAACCCCCTCTCCAACCCTCCACCAGACACTCCCACAGGAACATTCGATCTCACTCCTACTGTGCTTGGCAAAAAAGAGTAACTGCTACATGCTTTCCTATTGTCTACATCGATGGAATTCCAAAGGCTATAGAGGATGGGCAAGCAAGTCAATTCAGACATGTTTCTTTTGGGGAAAACAAAAGCAACCCCTGTTAAGGACAACTACTCATCCAGCGCTTAGAAGAACCAGATTGCAGCAAAGTTTCTGCAAAGGCTGTAACAGTCTCTCTGAGTCTAGAGCAGGGGTCTGCAACCTTTCATATTCAAAGAGCCGTTTTGACCAGAGTTCGACCACGGAAAAGTTGTGTAGATGTAACGCTTATTTAAGGCTAGGCGCCTGACTGCAGCCAGTTATAATAGGCACTCAGATAGGTTCGCCTATGGAGCCCGTGGGTGTGAACAAAATACCATTAGACAAAAGTATGCTTGAATTATTGTATTCAAGTTTGAGTTTTTTTTTCATATATATAGGAAGATATGCAATATTAATAATATTTATAATAACAGTGATTTTCTATAATATAACCAAAAACACGACAAGGGGAAAAAAAAAAAGACAAACAACTCAGCAACAAAAACAATAAACCCTTATGTCACCCAAGAGTTTCCTTTTTAGTCCATTCATGAATTTAGAGTGATTCAACGGTTCATCAATCAATGTCTGATTGTTGTAGGGTTTTTCTTGTCCATAACCCAAAGCAAATAAGTTGAGAATGAGAAAGTAACTTGGTTCATGTAAATCCTACCGCGAAGCTGCGGTGATCCGGTAGCTCGCCATCCTGACGTGACACAGGGGGTGAAAAAAACCTGACCTAAACAAGGTCATAAATAAAAATACAAATTAGCTATCATATTTAAACATTGTTCAAATGTTATTCAAAATAAATAAACATTCAACAATTACAACATAAATAAATAACTTCATTTCAATAAGTGTTTCTCATGAATTTAAATTAAAGATCGCGATCAGATTAAAGTTACCGGTACAGATCAAAGTAAAGTTACCGGTACAGATCAAAGTAAAGTTACCGGTACAGATCAAAGTAAAGTGCACTTTTTAAATTCCATCTAGGTTTAATTGACGCAGTCAATTAAACTTAATTGACTTCCATATCATTTCAAAAAAAGAATTCTTTTTTTCCTCTTATTCCTCACAAAAAAAAAAAAATATGTCTAAGCCCAGAGTTCTGTAGGCTGTTAGCAAAATTTAATAAAAAGTAACTGAAACCGTCCTAAAAGGATGAATCTACAAAAATCAAAAGGCCTATTTAATATTTTAACAACATATAATCCATTCGGCCACAAAATTAACAAAAGAAAATGACCCTTAAGTCAATAAATATACTTTTCAATCTTTAAATGCACAAATTTAGTGGGCGTGTCGCCACCGCATTTCTATTTCTAAAGAAAAACAAAATACGTAAATTAAACGACTCACCGTCGAGCGGTCGACAGAAAACACTCAGTTAAATCCTTCGGCCGTCTTAGTAAGCCTTGATCCAGCCGTATTCTTCTATTAGTTTAGAAGACGCCGAGACGAGCAGCTAGCCACAGCGACAGCAGCAACAGCTATTCAGATCTGAGTCACCTGTGACCCGGAACTTAAAGGGTGCTATCAATTTGACCCGCCAAAATAAAATACGGGTTCTTATTTTATGCAGGTTACACCCTCCCCTCCTGATTCCATGTACGTCCTCGTACATGCACCAGGCTGACAGCAAATGGGAGGCTGACTGGAGTACGGAGCAATGAACTGTTCTTCTTCATCTTCTTGAAGGGCGAAGGAGAAAGCAGAGCTCAAACCGTGAAGCAAAGCCTGAATGCTTTTCAGTAATGGTTTGCCAGGTTTAGTGTACTGTAATCGATCAGGTGGATTTCTTGTGCGGCTAGAACATCTCAGAGGTTGGTCTTCACTGTCCAGAGATACTGAATCCACTGGTGAGTGAGGTTCTTCAGTATGGCTGGGAATGTCAAATATATCAGTTTCTTGTGTGTCATGTTCTGCATTGTCAGACTCTGGAGTATCAGGATCTGGAGAGAGTCTTCCTTCAACTCTGGAGGCGTTAGCAGGATTGACTTGTCCAGCATCAATTTCAGGTTCCTCACTGTCTACTGTTAGTTGTTCCTCTTTAACAGTCATAGGTTCCCCTTCCACAAATTTGGGTTCATCATCCTCAGCATCACTGTCCTCTTCAGTTACAGGCACTGGAGATTGTGTGATGGGAACAAACTGTTCAGTTCCTGGGACAGACTGCTCGACAGGAGGCAGGTCAATATCAATCGTAAATCTGACAGGTTCAAAAGATGATGGAATGTGCAAAGGTGGATCGACTAGTTCTTCCTCTGATGGACCCTCTTCATCATCAGGAGATACTGGAGAAAAAACAGGAGATTTCATTTTAGCTCTGGTAGACATTTCTTCCTCAGGAAAAGGTAAGTATCCACATGGCAATAAAAGGTCTCGATGCAGGGTTCTTAGTGGTTTGTTCTGGCCTTCCGGTCTGACTGTGTACACAGGAAGATTGCCGGCTTTCTTACAAACAATATACACAGACGACTCCCACTTATCTGCGAGTTTGTGCTTCCCCCTTAGTCGCACGTTCCTTACTAGGACTCTGTCTCCAAAATTTAGTTCTGATGCAGTAACTTTCTGGTCAAATCGGGTTTTGTTACGCTGCATCACTTTAGCTGAGTTCTTACTGGCCAGTTTGTAACTTTCCTCCAGGTGGGACGTTAACTTTTGCACATACTGTGTGTGGGAACAAAATCCATCCTCATTTAATGGCAGTCCAAAAGCTAAATCCACCGGTAGGCGTGGTTGGCGTCCGAACATCAGCTCGTAGGGTGAGTATCCTGTGACATCGTTTTTTGTGCAGTTGTAAGCATGCACTAGTGGTTTTACAAAATCCGTCCAATGAGTTTTTTCTTTTTCAGATAATGTTCCCAGCATGTCCAGAAGCGTTCTGTTAAAACGTTCCACAGGATTTCCTCTTGGATGATATGGTGTGGTCCTTATTTTGTGAATGTTGGCCATTTTACAGAGTTCTCGGATGGTTCTTGATTCAAAATCTGGACCCTGATCACTGTGCAGCTTTTCCGGAATGCCATAATGCATAAGGAAATTATCCCACAAACACTTAGCAACGGTCTTAGCTTTTTGGTTTGGAGTAGGCACAGCAATGGCATACTTTGTAAAGTGGTCTGTTATAACAAGGATGTCTTTGATTCTGCGATCCGGTTCTACAGAGAGGAAATCCATACACATCAACTCCAAGGGGTGAGTGGTTTTGATGTTGACCAAAGGTGCAGCTCGTTCTGGTAATGATTTGCGTCTCACACATCTTTCACAGGTTCTGATTTTATTGACAACATCAATAAACATCCTAGGCCAGTAGAAACGGGAACGGACTAAGTCTATAGTTCTGTCAATTCCCATATGACCCATTTGGTTATGCAGTTGGTGCAGCACAACAGCTCGATACCCCTCAGGTAATACTAGTTGGTACTTTGTTTCACTTCCCACTTGTCTCCTCCTAACGAGAAGGTTGTTTTGGAGCTCCATTTTATTTACTTCTCGGAGTAGAAGGGGCAGTTCAGCAAGTTCTTCCTTCACCGATGGTGATGGTGATTCTCCTCGTTCCAGCTGAGCTATGACATGGCGGATAACAGGGTCGTCACGCTGCTTAGCTGCAATGTCATCTGCTGAGAATCGAGGAAGTGAAGGGGAGCTGAACTGTTCATCATCAGTAAAGCTGTCAGGTAGGCTGTTGACATGAGTGGTCATAGACAACACCAGAGCGTGGTCAAGATGTGCACCTGGGCTATACACCAGGTGACGGGCACAAACTGCTTCGATGGTGTGCTGATCAATGGAAACATAATCTGGTTCGTTGAGGTGATGCTGAACGAACTTCAGGACTCGTTCATGTTCCTTCCAGGAGGTAGGATCACCAGACAGCTCACCATGAGGTCGTCGAGACAATCCATCAGCATCCATGTTCTGCTTTCCGGCTCTGTAGATGATCTTGAATGTGAATGTTGACAAAGCTGAAAGCCATCTGTAACCGGTAGCATCAAGTTTTGCTGAGGATAACAGGTAAGTCAGTGGATTGCTGTCTGTGACAACTGTGAACTGAGCACCATAAAGATAATCATTGAATTTCTCTGTCACTGCCCATTTCAGAGCGAGAAATTCCAATTTGTGAGCTGGATACTTGGATTCACTCCGCGAGAGACCTCTGCTGGCATATGCCACAACTCTGTTCTTTTCGCCCTGCTCCTGATACAACACCGCACCAAGACCGGTAGAACTGGCATCGGTGTGGAGTATGTAGGGTTTTTGTGGATCAGCAAATGCCAATACAGGGGCAGAGACTAATCTTTCGATTATGGTTTCAAAAACCTTCTCACACACTGGAGTCCATCGTCCTCCAAATGGTGCCTTGGGGTTCAGGTAATTCTCTGGCCTTACCGCTGGCTTCAGTCTCTTCTGAGATGGCGGATAACCAGCAGTCAGGTCATGCAATGGCTTAACTATGGCTGAATATCCTTGGACGAAACGGCGGTAATATCCAGAGAAACCGAGAAAAGACCTTAGCTCTTTTAGGTTTTTGGGCACTGGCCAGGAGGTAAGTGTTTTGATCTTATCTGGATCTGTCTCAACACCATTCTGGGACACAACATGCCCCAGATACTTCACAGATGTTTGGAAAAACACACACTTCTCAACTGACAGCTTCAACCCAAAATCCTTAAGTTTGTTGAGAACTTTCATCAGGCGCTCTTCATGTTCTTCCAAGGTAGGTGCAAAAACGATAAAATCATCGATGAAAACCAAAACTTCTTTTAAATTTAAGTCTCCCATGCATTTTTCCATCAACCTTTGGAATGTACTTGGGGCATTGGTGACCCCTTGCGGCATGCGGTTGAATTCCCAAAACCCCAATGGACATACAAAGGCAGTTTTGGATTTATCCTTTTCCTCCATTTCAATCTGGTAATAGCCCGACTTAAGGTCTAACACAGTGAACCACTTTGATCCAGAAAGGGCAGAAAATGTATCTTCAAGCTTGGGTAGAGCATAGGCATCCTTTATTGTTTGAAGATTTAGCTTCCTATAGTCTATACAGAGGCGTACACTGCCGTTCTTCTTGCGTACAACCACAATTGGAGAAGCAAATGGTGAATCAGACTCGCGTATTACTCCGGAATCAGAAAGCTCTTGCAAATGCTTTCTTACAGCATCAATATCCTGAGGGTGGATTGGTCTTGGCCTTTGTTTGAAAGGAGTGGGATCAGACAACTTGATTTGATGTTTAACTTTGTCTGTCCGGCCGAAGTCCAGCTTGTGCTTTGCAAACACCTCAGGAATACTGTTGAGTTTCTGGATGATTCGCTGCTTCCATTCTGGAGATAAAGGTGAGTCTCCAAAGTTGTATTGTGGTTGAGATGGTTGTAGGGACTCTGTAGACTGGGTTGAATTGTGGACTGTTTGCTCTTGTGAGATCACACTCTGTAAAGTGCTGATTTCTGCTATGACTGCTCGTGCTGGAATATGAATCTCATGGTTCGACTCATTGCTCACAACGACTGGCACATGACACGGCCGGTGTTGAGGCAAGTCAATGAGGCAGGTTTTTACCATGAGCCCACCAGGGAGGGCATAGGAACTCGGATGTTCCAGGAGGACTTGTTTTTCTCCTTGCCACAATCTTGAAGCTAAGCACCCTTCTACAACTGTGGTCTGCCCAGCAGTAATGATTTGGGGCTGACTAGACTGCAGGGTGACAGTTGCAGTAAGTTCATTCGAACTCTGGGCATAGCGGTGTTGGAGGATCTTATACACCGCTATATAACCAGAGACTGTAGGTTGAAATGACTCGTCAGGGTGAGTGTCAAAATGTTTGCTGTAAGCAACATCTAAGGTATTTGTGCCAATGAGAACCAGATGTTGAGATGGCTTATTATCAGGCACAACAAGAGCAAGTGTGTCAACTTCAACAGGTAAACCAAACAATTCAGGTGGGAAGGTCATGTTGATCTCTACATATCCCAGGTAAGGCACTGTTTGTCCATTTGCTCCTTCTATTTCCAACAGGTTGTTTATTGGTTTGATTTCATGGTCCCTGAGGTAAGTATTGTAGAAAGAGTAGGGGATAGTAGTAACCTGTGAGCCAGAATCAAGGAGGCAGTTAAGCTGATCTCCTTTTATCTGAACTTGGCATATGCTCTTTGTGCCGATAAGACCTTGTGGCAGTGTTCTTATCCTGCGTTCTTTGGGACTGTTCATATACACAGCTTCTGTGTGTCCCACTACAGGAGCTGTTTCTAGTTTAAAGATTTTGAATTTTTGGCATCCCATGCTTGTTGCTTCTGGCGTAACAGTTTCTTTTTCTGCTCAACCAGACTGGGGTTTGCTTTATTTGTGCAGGAGGAGGAAAGATGGCTGTCTTCTCCACAATTAAAACAATACCAAGGCTTGGGCTTGGTTCGTACCTGAGGTGAAGAGTAGGACTTGTTCTGTCTTGACATGGACTTGAATTCAGCTGGACTCTTCCTGGACAGAAGTTGGGACATTTGCTGCTGTAGTTTCTGAAGCTGTTTTTTCATTTCTTTCAGCTCTTCATTGGATGTAGAATGTCCACAAGAACAGGCACTTTGGGACTGGATGTTAACTTTCTGTTTGGACGTTCCAATGTGCTTTTTCATAAGTGACTCTTTAGCATGTTGCCTATCTTCTTCTGTCCTGAGTAACAACAACAGATCAGAAAAAGCTGGTGGGTTGTCTTTCTTTTGTTCCAGCTGTAACTTTGTGATGACAGTGTTATCCCAACACCCACGACAAAACTGTTTGAGTAAATGTTTATTAATGTCAGCAGGTGAAATTCCTCCTTGCTTCACAACAGTGTTGAGAGTGAGCAGAAGTCTTTGAAGGTAAGTGGACGGTCGTTCCCCTGGATTCTGCAGAATGTTTAAGTTTTGTGCATACAATTCTTCACCGTCCTGCACTGTTCCAAAGGCAGAATCTAGTATGTTTAGCAAAACTGTTGGTACTGTGTTGGGGCTCAAACCTTTGACCAAATCAGCTGCAGGTGATGACAAGCTCTCTGTGATTCGTCTAGTGATATGTAGCGCAGAGAGACTGGGATCAGCAAGCAGAGACTCAATCTGGGAACGCCAGGACTCAAAATCAGCTTCATTACTCGGTTTAGGAAACCTTCCTGAAAAAGTACGGAGACGAAGTGAGGTTGGACCAGTCAAATCAGTATTTCGAACCACATGTTCAACAACAACCCGTTGTATTTGAGGTGGATTAAGATCATTGGTGGAAAGCGACAGTCCTGGAGCTGGTCCAGTTTGCTTTCGACGAGGTCGTGCTCCATGGCCCGAGGAGGAATGAGCAGGAGGAAGTGAGGATAATGATCCTAAGTCCATTTGCACTGGCTGTGCAGTAGTAAATTTATCCACTTCCCTTTCCTCTTTCACCTTTACTCCGTCCTCTTCCTCATCATCGTCATAGTCATCATCATCATCATCATCATCATCAAAATTTTCATCTGCTCCTGCTGCATGCAGATGTTGGCCTATCTGGCTCATTACTGTCTTCAGAACATTTTCAAAACGATGGCCGCTTTGATCAGCAATTTTCCTGAGCTCAGCGATGTAGTTGGGCTGATGTTTGCTGCTGCTGCCCTCTGTGGCTGCATACTCGAATGCCAAAGCGGTGACACAAAACACTCGGTCAGTATTTGTTTGAGAGGTGTAAGTATAAGGTAGAAGCGGTTGTAGTGCGGAAAAAGCAGCTAAATCTGCAAACTCAACGATCAGGTTTTTAAAAAACGTGCTTGAGGAATCAGTTACATATAAAGTGCGGTTAAGTTTACCGTATCTACTTAAGCAATTAAGTATTTCCTCATCAACCTTGGTATCGGTAGCACCAGTAATCATCACAGACTGTGATACATTTATACCAGATTGCTCAACAATATCCATCATGTTTTTTTTTTTATTAAGTATTCTTTATTTTACCTTTTGAAAAAGTTGAATATTTTACTTAGAATTTCCTATTCCTACAACTGAAATAAATGTTCAAAATGAGAAATAGCCCAAAAAAAAAAAAATGTTCACACACACAAGCTCCTGGCTAGCTCGCCACGTGTAACGCTTATTTAAGGCTAGGCGCCTGACTGCAGCCAGTTATAATAGGCACTCAGATAGGTTCGCCTATGGAGCCCGTGGGTGTGAACAAAATACCATTAGACAAAAGTATGCTTAAATTATTGTATTCAAGTTTGAGTTTTTTTTTATATATATAGGAAGATATGCAATATTAATAATATTTATAATAACAGTGATTTTCTATAATATAACCAAAAACACGACAAGGGGAAAAAAAAAAAGACAAACAACTCAGCAACAAAAACAATAAACCCTTATGTCACCCAAGAGTTTCCTTTTTAGTCCATTCATGAATCTAGAGTGATTCAACGGTTCATCAATCAATGTCTGATTGTTGTAGGGTTTTTCTTGTCCATAACCCAAAGCAAATAAGTTCAGAATGAGAAAGTAACTTGGTTCATGTAAATCCTACCGCGAAGCTGCGGTGATCCGGTAGCTCGCCATCCTGACGTGACACAGGGGGTGAAAAAAACCTGACCTAAACAAGGTCATAAATAAAAATACAAATTAGCTATCATATTTAAACATTGTTCAAATGTTATTCAAAATAAATAAACATTCAACAATTACAACATAAATAAATAACTTCATTTCAATAAGTGTTTCTCATGAATTTAAATTAAAGATCGCGATCAGATTAAAGTTACAGGTACAAATCAAAGTAAAGTTACCGGTACAGATCAAAGTAAAGTTACCGGTACAGATCAAAGTAAAGTGCACTTTTTAAATTCCATCTAGGTTTAATTGACGCAGTCAATTAAACTTAATTGACTTCCATATCATTTCAAAAAAAGAATTGTTTTTTTCCTCTTATTCCTCACAAAAAAAAAAAAATATGTCTAAGCCCAGATTTCTGTAGGCTGTTAGCAAAATTTAATAAAAAGTAACTGAAACCGTCCTAAAAGGATGAATCTACAAAAATCAAAAGGCCTATTTAATATTTTAACAACATATAATCCATTCGGCCACAAAATTAACAAAAGAAAATGACCCTTAAGTCAATAAATATACTTTTCAATCTTTAAATGCACAAATTTAGTGGGCGTGTCGCCACCGCATTTCTATTTCTAAAGAAAAACAAAATACGTAAATTAAACGACTCACCGTCGAGCGGTCGACAGAAAACACTCAGTTAAATCCTTCGGCTGTCTTAGTAAGCCTTGATCCAGCCGTATTCTTCTATTTAGTGATGGGTCGGGCAGCACCGATACGTCGGCGCATGTGTCGGTCTCATAGAGCGAAACCTGTGTCGACGTGTGTATCGCTACGGAAAAGTCACGTGACCGAAACAGTTCCTGTATCGGTCACGTGACCGATGTTTCGAACTGATTGACAAGCCTTTATAAGGAAGCGCATCTGCCAAAACAATCTGGGGGGCAGTAGGTTGGAAAAAGGAGGTGCGGTGCGGAGCGTCGAGGAAGCGTGGTCGAGCTAGTCGCCGAAGAAAACAGATGCCAAGTCCTGTAGCCTACTCAAACGGTGAAATAATTTGGGGGTCCTCGTCGGAAGAAGGAGACGATGACAATGACACTGATCCGAGTCAAAAGCCAGTTTGTGGGATCAAGACGGCGGCTCAAGTTGTAGAGGATGAGGAAGAGCTAGGAAGTGATTCGGATATGGATAGTTGGATGCCAGTTGGTAGTTACCGGAGAAATGGAAAATCCAAAAGTAGTGAAGCGGGCAGAACTTGTGAGAATTCAGGAATCAAAAGAAACCTTGAAGACGAAAGCACAGATGAAGGAAGCAAGGGTGTACGTAAAAAAATCATGAAAGAAGAGGTGAAGATAATATTAAAATTCAGAAAGGAAGATGAAAATATTATTCTGAGCCCAGTAACAGTCTCTAATGAGCTAAAAAAGAAAGTGGGGGAAGTTGAAATGGCTAAAACTCTGAGAGATGGAAACTTGCTAATTGTCTGTAAATCAGAAGAGCATAAAAGGAAAGCAATGAGTGTTGAAAGCATTGGAAAGAAAAGAGTGGAGAGTAAAAGAGTGTTGGGTGAAAAGAAAGATTCCCGAGGAGTTATTTACAGAATTCCGGTTAATGAAGATCTGGAGAGATTAAAGCATAACATCCATAATGTTGAAGTCATTGATATAAAGAGATTGCAGAAAACAGTGAACAATGAGAGAGTTGACAGCTTATCTGTGCTTCTGAAATTTTCTACTCCAGAAATCCCAGAGAGAGTTAAAGTGGGTTTCATGTGCTATCCAGTCAGGCCTTATGTTCCTCCTCCACTTCGGTGTTACAAGTGTCAGAGATATGGTCACATTGCTGCAGTGTGCAGGGGCAAACAGAGATGTTTTAAATGTGGAGGGGAGCACAAAATACAAGAATGTGGTGAAAATACTCAGGTTAAATGCTGTAATTGTGGTGGAGAGCACAGGGCGACATATGGAGGGTGTGAAGTTAGGAAGAAAGCAGTTGAGGTTCAAAAAGTGAAATCAACAAACAATCTGAGTTATGCTGAGGCGTTAAAGAAGGTTCAGGAAAAGCAAAAGGAAACTGTGAGTAACATTCAAGTATTAAGGCGAGAACCAGAGCAGCATGCCAGGGTTTATAACCCTGTTGACTTTGACAAACTTGTTTTGTTTGTGGCTTATGTTATTAACTGCACGGACCAGGTTAAACATAAAAATGAGAACATCAAAATCATTGTTAAAGGAGCTGAGAAATTCTTGGGGATGAGGAATATGTCGTTGGATCAAGTTATACAAAAACTTGAGGCAGATGGCAATAAACCAAAGTAAGAGTGATATAAAAATTGATATGAGTCAAATAGAAGTTAAAAGTTTTTAAAAGAAAGATCCAAGAAGATTGGCAAAAACAGTGGGAAGAAGATTTAAAGGAAGATTACTTTTTCGTTATTTATTGGCTACAGGTTTAGTGAAAAGAATTTAGGTTTTTTCCCCTTTTTTATTTTTTATTTTTTGAGCATGTCTGTCTTGATCCACACTCATTACTGGTTGGTGGCGGTAATGCACCTCTTAATTGTTTGCCAACCGCCATAAAACAAGAAGAAGAAGAAGAAGAAGAAGAAGAAGAAAACAATCTGGGGTGTTTTGCGAATATAAAATTCATCAAAAATTATGGAGCTTCCTCAAGCAAAAAGAAAGGTTTCTGCCTTGTGGGACCACTTTGATGTCATTTCAGAAAATAAGGTATTTGTTTTAATTTCCTTGTTTCATCCTGTTCCTCTCAGAGTTTCCATATTATTTTCTGAGTAGAAATTCATTTCAAAGTGACCTTTAGTTTACTGTTCGTGTTATTTTCTACAGGTTAAATGTCGCAATTGCTCAACAGAGCTTGCATATTTAAATAACAGCACCTCCTCAATGCTGAGGCATTATAGGGACAAGCATGAGAGTGAAATCCATGATACACCCATGATGAACTCAGGTATACAGGTATTTTACAACTTACTGACTTTGTTTTATTGATAATTCTGAATAATTTACACTTTCTCATTTTTAACCATCAAGCTTCCAGGAAGCAGATGCTTGATGAGGCTGTGCTTAATTTCATTGTAAAGGACTGCCAGCCCCTCGCTGTTGTGGAGAATGAAGGGTTCAGGGAGCTGGTTCAGCTCCTTGAGCCCTCATATGTTTTGCCAACCAGAAAGATTTGTGTGGAAATTATCTAAAGTGGTAGTTTATTCATCAAATTTATTTTAAATATATTGATTTTCTTCTGGTTTGACTTGGTGTGGTTTTCAGATCATCAAACAACTGTTGGCCAAAAAGTACGAGGAGGAACGGGAACGAGTGAAAATGGAAGTACAGCAGGCTGCGGACAGAATGTGCCTCAATTGTTGGAAGCTCAAATGAGCCCCAGCCGTGAACATCTTCACAACAGCTGTCTGCCCCCACTTCAGGCATGATATTGAGCATCATTTCTTTGTTGTTTGTAAATCATGTACTAAAATACTTTTTTTTTTTTTTTTAAGATTACCTTTGGGAACATTTTGATCTCGAAGTGGGGAGGCAGACCAAAAGTGCCACAGCTGATGCCATCCTTGAGGTGCAGAGATACATGGCAGAGGGCAATATTGCGAGGTCCCAGGATCCTCTTGTATATTGGAAAAACTAAAGGACCGTTTATCCAAACCTCCTCCGCCTGGCCTTAAAATTTTTGTGCACTCCAGCTTCATCTGTGCCGTGTGAGCGGGTGTTTTCCACAGCTGGAGAACTAATATTAAAAATGCGCAACAGACTGAATTTCAAAACGTTGCAACAACTTTTTTTTTTTGAATAAAAAATTGTAAAAAAAATACCAGTGAACAAGCATCTTCATTTACTACATGTTTACTTAGAGATTATTACATTATGATGCAGGTTCTCATTATTCATTGACTGTGTCTAAAATATCAAATATGTTTTAATAATAATACAATGCATCATACAATGAATTGCATCATATTATTGTATATGATAGGTCATCAAATCAGTGTCAGTTAACTGTGTCAACTAGGTTGCCTGTAGGGATTTTTAATGTCCAGCAGGTGTCAGTATTCAGTGACACAGTATCGACACAGTTTGGTAATGTGTCGAAACGTTTCATGACGCCTCATCAACCCATCACTACTTCTATTAGTTTAGAAGACGCCGAGACGAGCAGCTAGCCACAGCGACAGCAGCAACAGCTATTCAGATCTGAGTCACCTGTGACCCGGAACTTAAAGGGTGCTATCAATTTGACCCGCCAAAATAAAATACGGGTTCTTATTTTATGCAGGTTACATAGAGCCGCAAAATATAACATGACTTTTACTAGAAAACCTTTTTTTCTTTTAATCTTATATAGGAAATTAGTTGTTGGCATCTCAAACAATCAAAAATTCATTTATTTTTAATGTTAAAAAATATAATTTACAAGCTAATTAGGGATGCACGATATTGGGATTTTGGCCGATATCCGATATGCCGATATTTTAAAACTCATGTAGCCGATAACCGATATCGATACCGATGTTAAAGCTGGACAAAAATAAGTAGTCATTGAAAATAGCAGTTTTGTTATCCATTTCTGACACTTTGAAAAATAATATACTCAAATATATTTTCATATGCTGATATCAAATTAATTTTTATTTATTTTTTTTTTTTTATTTATTATTAAAAAAATTAATAAATAAAAAAAGTAAAAAAAATAAAAATAAATCAATAAAAAATATATATATATAAAAAATAAATTAATTAAAAAAAATAAATAAATAAAATTTATTTTTAAAAACACGGTATCGATCTATTTTACTTTCAAAATCTGGTGAAATTTCATCATTCTGTTACAAACTCTCGTGATATTTTGCAAATTCTTGTGAGATTTTGTTAGTAAAATAGATCGATACCGCGTCAATATATCAACATATAAAAATATGGCAACATTTGGTGAATTTTTGGGGGATTTCGTAGCATAACGATGACATATAGCAACATTTCATTAGTAAAAGAGATTGATATGGTGTTTTTAAATGGCAATATATCAGCATATGAAGATTTCAATCTGAAAAACTCACACAGAGAAGAAGATAATTAGAAGAGATTTATTGATGAGAAAGTATAGTCTTTGGCGCTCAGACCTCGGAAGGAACGTACATGCTGAATTATGCTTAACATGCATGAGTAGATGAATGAGAATAGGGAAGTTCCCCCGGCCTGAAACTGGTGGTGGTTCAATATGGGCTGGTTGACAAGGTGATCTGCTGAGCAGAATCGGGACTGGAAGACTGAGGGAGCTGACGCCGGGGCTCCAATCAGAGACTCGGGATATGAGGTCCTGCTTGGTGGTGCAGGTACCGTGAACAGTCCATGATGAGCAAGCATGAAGCGACAGTGGAGAGGAAAAACTCCCCTTTGGGAAGAAACCTCTGGCAGAACCGGGCTCAACATGGTGGTCTTCTGCCGGACCAATGCAGTGAGACGAGGGATGGTGCCAACTGGGATCAATACTCTCTGATGAGGTTAAGGTGGAGACGTGTCGAGGATGACGAACCAGTTGCGATGGCGGAGAAGGGGATGGAGGTGGGAGAATTGTCATCTGAATCAAAATCCGACATAGTGCTGCAGGATAGCGGGACTGGGATGAGACTTTGGAGAGTTTATAAAGTGGAGGCAGAACGCTGATTGGCTTCGTGGAGGAATAGTTCGGAGCCGATTGGCTCGTTTCGGAGACGGATCAGCTTCTGGTTGGATGGAGGTAAGCCAGAGTTTCTTCAATTGAATTTCCGCTAGAGCTTCATATTGGGATATTTTAATCGATCAATATTTTTCCCTCGTCTTTACACTGGAAAAATGATCTAGAAATAAGTAAAACTTTCGCAGCTCTCTGTTTTCTTCCAAAAGACGGTTCATCTCTGCACACCTGAGCACACACAGGTTACATTCTGTCTGTCCTTCCTGACGACCACCTTCTGTGTCATCCTTGGTGTCTGGCCGGCCAACGTTTTCAGCAGCCTTCTGCGTGTCAGTCTGTTGCTGGTTAGGGTTCTCTGTCGCGCTCATGTGTAACTTCATCCTGTCGCTGAAGGATTTCATCAGCCTGATGGAGCCCCGTTTCAGTTGCTTGCAGGGCATTCTTTTTCAGCTGTTCCCGATAACCACGTCTTAAAGAGCGGTCTGTGTCTGTTGGTCTGATGTCAGTGTGGCCCAGATGCAGGGATGGAGCCCAGTCTGGGTCAGTTTCCATCATCTCATATGCGGGTTGACCTGCAAAGTAGATGAAAGGTTGAGTGTTTTACACATCTATTCAAAACACTATATAAAGCACCTTAATAACAGAGCCCATTAGATTAGATGTGTTATAAAATAAGATATGCTTATGTTTCCCACAGTGGGGAAATTTGCTATACCGAAAAAGCACAAGTACATCGGATTAGTAAGGCCAGAGGTAAATAAATAAACTGAAAAGCTTACAGGACGAACAAAGGATTATAATAAATAAACTTAAGTAGATTGCACAGGATGAATAAATGCACTGAGTTGGCTGACGAGTGGGTATGTACAGTGTTTTTATATGTACAGTGTTTTTATATGTACACTGTATTTATATATATTTATTCATAAAAAAAATATATTTGTATTGCAGATTGTGTAAATGATTATATACAGATAATGCATTATTTATTAAATTTTAGCGGTCTAAAAAAGATATAAACAAAACAAACATCACTTTCCGCTTCTCTTCCACAGCATGTTTCAGTAGGTTTACATGAACTCCTGCAACTTTATAAGCAAACCATTTCAGCGTGTTGATTTCTATTAGTGTATATTTATAAGGACTTACCTTTGTGAAAATGCCGAGAGCAAACACGAACATGAGGAGATATTTTATGAAACGTAATGTCTTTCCTTCTTACAGCAGCGACCCACGGAGCCCGACGCCTCTTTGTTAAGTCCTCTGTCTGCGGTCCGTATTTTTTTTCCAAGTGGGGAATACGAAAAACCGTACGGCCCCATCTGCTCTTTTCTGTTTAGAATTACTATTGCATCCTTTGACGCAGCACCAGTGTCCCATTATTTCCAAAAAAGCAACTAGAACACGTCTGCTCTCTGTTAGTTTTCTTTTGTTTGTTGCTGCTGTCTCTTCACCACAGAAATGGCGCTAACTACCCTAAATGAATTGCGCTTTTGCGGAAGTGACGTACACTGTCACAGACCGATTCAAAGAGCCGTTTTGACCAGAGTTCGACCACGGAAAAGTTGTGTAGAGCCGCAAAATATAACATGAATTTTACTAGAAAACCTTTTTTTCTTTTAATCTTATATAGGAAATTAGTTGTTGCCATCTCAAACAATCAAAAATTCATTTATTTTTAATGTTAAAAAATATAATTTACTAGCTAATTAGGGATCCACGATATTGGGATTTTGGCCGATATCTGATATGCCGATATTTTAAAACTCATGTAGCCGATAACCGATATCGATACCGATGTTAAAGCTGGACAAAAATAAGTAGTCATTGAAAATAGCAGTTTTGTTATCCATTTCTGACACTTTGAAAAATAATATACTCAAATATATTTTCATATGCTAATATCAAATTAATTTTTATTTATTTATTTATTTATTTATTTATTTATGTATTTTTTATTTTTTTATTTATTATTAAAAAAAAAAATAAAAAAAGTAAAAAAAAAAATAAAAAAATAAAAAAATATATATATATAAAAAAATTAATTAATTAAAAAAAATAAATAAATAAAATTAATTTTTAAAAACACGGTATCGATCTTTTTTACTTTCAAAATCTGGTGAAATTTCATCGTTCTGTTACAAACTCTCGTGATATTTTGCAAATTCTGATTTTGTTAGTAAAATAGATCGATACCGCGTCAATATATCAACATATAAAAATATGGCAACATTTGGTGAATTTTTGGGGGATTTCGTAGCATAACGATGACATATAGCAACATTTCATTAGTAAAAGAGATTGATATGGTGTTTTTAAATGGCAATATATCAGCATATGAAGATATTGGGAAATTTTAAACGATCAATATTTTTCCCTCGTCTTTACACTGGAAAAATGATCTAGAAATAAGTAAAACTTTCTTAAATTAAGTGTATTTACCCTTGATTTGAGTAGGTAAATGAGATAGTCTGCCAATGGAATGATTATTTTTACTCTTAAAATAAGGTAATTAGATAATATTCACTTTAAATAAGAGAATGCAAATGTGTTTTCTTATTTTAAATCTAAATTGTCTTGTTTCATTGGCAAAATGTCTCTTTTATCTCCTCAATTCAAGAACAAATGCACTTATTTTAAGAAAAAATGACTTATCAAGATTTAGTTTTTTGCAGTGTAGTAGTTATTAAGTCTGTAAAAAAGACGTTTTTGAGGAAGAAGAAGTAGCATTTTATTATTTTTTTTTTTTTAGACTTTAGAAACTTTAGAAAGCTGATCGAATATCAGGTTAAATATCGGTGGGGTGGCCGATGTCCGATAATCAGTTTTAAGGCAGATACCGATAGGGGGCCGGTTATATCCTGCATCCCTACTTAAAACATATTTCTGGTTCTTTTAATCTCATTCTTTTCCATCTTATAAAAAACACTAAAGCTATTGATACCGGTATATATTAAAGTAAATTATTTAGCTCTTTATATACATTTTAGCCACTATTAAGAGCCGCTGGAGAGGGTCCAAAGAGCCATATGTGGCTCTGGAGCCGCAGGTTGCAGACCCTTGCTCTAAACATTGCATCAGCAGGGATCAAATGTGGGACAATCAAATTTTTTTTAGAACAGTTGATATGTCTAAAATGACTTAAGATATGCTAAAATGATCAGAGCTATGATTCATTGTAACAGTAGTGTATTTATGTTGACCTAAATAAAAAAAATAAAAATCATCCTGTCTGCTTTAGTGTTAAATTCTGATAAGCTGTTTGCACTGGGTTCAGATAGGACAGGGTTGTGAGGAAATACTGTTATTTCTAAAGTATGAAGATTAAAATAGGTCTAGCTTTGAAGCTACCACTTTCAATGTCAGCATGGATGTTAAAATCCCCCACCATGATGACCCTGTCAGTATTTAATGCTAAATCAGATATGAAATCTGAAACTGATCTCAAATTTGAGAGTTAGGATCTGATAGACGCTGCAAACATACAAACAGAAGCGGTTTTGTTGTTTTACAGTTTGGGAGGGGGGCAGGAGTTAAATGTTTAAACTAATTTGTAACTATTAACTGACTGAATAAGTATGACGGACAGATTGTTGCTATTCCTCCTCTCCCAACAGGTTTCTGTAAGACATTTGATTATCACAGATCAAGTCATTAGGTAACAAACTTTAAATAGAGAAATCTTATATTAAATAAACCACATTTAAATGTTGTAACTTTTTTCTCCATCATAATTTAATAGATCAACATGTTTTACTTCTTTAGGATTTTTTTGTAATTTATTTTATTTCGGCTGTGGACGAGACACTGAGTGGAATAGCTGATGGTTGGTGGACTGACACAGAAACTAATCATTAAATAAGATCTTTAGATGGTGCAGGGGTTAGCACACACTGCACATGTACAGAGGCTGTAGTCCTCGATGTGGCCGACTGGGGTTTGAATCTGACCTGTGGTCAGATGTCTCTCCCATACCCTTTCCTTTCATCTTACTACTGGAAAAAATGACCCACTAGTGCCATAAAAAATTTACAAAATAATCGCCGCCGAACTATTGTAAATCTTTACTATCAGGAAGTCCACAAAAGCCTTCAGCTGATCCAAAATGCTGCAGCCAAGAGTTCTGACAAAAAAAAAAAAAAAGTCATATCTCTCCTATCCTGGCTTCTCTCCATTGGCTTCCTGTTAAATCCAGAATAGAATTTAAAATCCTCCTTCACACATATAAAGCTTTAAATGGCCAAGCTCCATCTGATATCAGAGATCTGATTGTTCCTTATGTTCCTAACAGAGCACTTTGCTCTCAATCTGCAGGTTTACTAGTGGTTCCTAGAATTTCTAAAAATAGAATGGGAGGCAGATCTTTTAGTTATCAGGCTGAGAGTGAAGTGCTCTGTCAGGAACATAAGGAACAATATCTATCTCTGATATCTTTAGAACAATGGTCTAAAGATAGATGTAGCATCTGGTCCCATACCAGATGCTACATCAGATATATCCTGCATCCCTACTTGAATGGTAATAAAATATGGTTTACCTGACAGTTTATTCTGAAAGCAATATTAATAACCATTGGAACATTTACTATAGGAACTAAAAGTAACTTAATACAAACCAACAACTAGAAATGATTCCATTAATCATCTACTTACATGATCTAATCTGATATGATCAACCATATCAAAACCTAAATGTTTACATCTGTAAGAGATGATGCAGACAGAATCTGAACCAATCAGATCTTTGCCTCAGCAATGAGCAAATATTGCTCCTGGCATTAACCTCTGTGCTGCCTACTGAAGGAGTTCATCAGTTTGAAGCAGAATCCGATGGATGAGATCAGATTTAGGGAAAAGAACCACCTGCTCACTGATCACTTTCTCACTAGTCCATGCTCTCCATCCACCTGCTCACTGATCACTTTCTCACTAGTCCATGCTCTCCATCCACCTGCTCACTGATCACTTTCTCACTAGTCCATGCTCTCCATCCACCTGCTCACTGATCACTTTCTCACTAGTCCATGCTCTCCATCCACCTGCTCACTGATCACTTTCTCACTAGTCCATGCTCTCCATCCACCTGCTCACTGATCACTTTCTCACTAGTCCATGCTCTCCATCCACCTGCTCACTGATCACTTTCTCACTAGTCCATGCTCTCCATCCACCTGCTCACTGATCACTTTCTCACTAGTCCATGCTCTCCATCCACCTGCTCACTGATCACTTTCTCACTAGTCCATGCTCTCCATCCACCTGCTCACTGATCACTTTCTCACTGATCACTT
Source organism: Cyprinodon tularosa (assembly GCF_016077235.1). NCBI lineage: Eukaryota > Metazoa > Chordata > Actinopteri > Cyprinodontiformes > Cyprinodontidae > Cyprinodon > Cyprinodon tularosa. The sequence goes on from NW_024039666.1 coordinate 23,885, forward strand.
TCTCACTAGTCCATGCTCTCCATCCACCTGCTCACTGATCACTTTCTCACTAGTCCATGCTCTCCATCCACCTGCTCACTGATCACTTTCTCACTAGTCCATGCTCTCCATCCACCTGCTCACTGATCACTTTCTCACTAGTCCATGCTCTCCATCCACCTGCTCACTGATCACTTTCTCACTAGTCCATGCTCTCCATCCACTGCTCACTTTCTCACTAGTCCATGCTCTCCATCCACCTGCTCACTGATCACTTTCTCACTAGTCCATGCTCTCCATCCACCTGCTCACTGATCACTTTCTCACTAGTCCATGCTCTCCATCCACCTGCTCACTGATCACTTTCTCACTAGTCCATGCTCTCCATCCACCTGCTCACTGATCACTTTCTCACTAGTCCATGCTCTCCATCCACCTGCTCACTGATCACTTTCTCACTAGTCCATGCTCTCCATCCACCTGCTCACTGATCACTTTCTCACTAGTCCATGCTCTCCATCCACCTGCTCACTGATCACTTTCTCACTAGTCCATGCTCTCCATCCACCTGCTCACTGATCACTTTCTCACTAGTCCATGCTCTCCATCCACCTGCTCACTGATCACTTTCTCACTAGTCCATGCTCTCCATCCACCTGCTCACTGATCACTTTCTCACTAGTCCATGCTCTCCATCCACCTGCTCACTGATCACTTTCTCACTAGTCCATGCTCTCCATCCACCTGCTCACTGATCACTTTCTCACTAGTCCATGCTCTCCATCCACCTGCTCACTGATCACTTTCTCACTAGTCCATGCTCTCCATCCACCTGCTCACTGATTACTCTTCATCTGAAAGGCCTTCTCAGCTAGTAAGGGGATAAGCCTCACAATGTTAATTTGTTCGGGAATGGCCATGCTGCACAGCTCAAGTCACATGCAAATTGGAGTCCCTTAACAATCAGGTGTCGTAAGTGTTGTTTTTTGCCTGGTTCCGTGACAAAATGCTTCTCTCCTCTATATGTAAGGACTTTTAAATCAGTCTAAAGCTGATTGTGTTGTGTAGGGGCAGTTGTGTAGGGCAGGATGAAAAAGTGCAAACATTCTTACCGCAGGAAATGTGAAAGAATAGCTTAAGTTTTAGCACAACCAGTTTTTGAGTAGGCCAAAGAAGAGGACAGGGTCTTGTAGCAAAATGCATTCTGTAGCAGAGGGTGGTTTCGGTCCACCGACCTCTGGGTTATGGGCCCAGCACGCTTCCGCTGCGCCACTCTGCTTGACTGTGTCTCAGTTTTCAATAAGGGAGCCCAATACATTAGTTTTGGCTTGGTTTTGTTACGCCATAGTCATGATATCAATTCATTGTGATTTTAATGTTGAACATCTGTGGAGAAAGATGCATTTTAGCTTGGCCGCACCAATCCCCAAGAGCTTCAAACTGGAAACCCCCTCTCCAAAACCCTCCACCAGACACTCCCACAGGAACATGCGATCCCAGCCCTACTTTGCTTGGCAAAAACGAGTAACTGCTGCATGCTTTCCTATTGTCTACATCAATGGAATTCCAGAGGCTATAGAGGATGGGCAAGAAAGTCATTTAGACATGGGCAGGATGAAAAAGTGCACACATTCTTACTGCAGGAAATGTGAAAGAATAGCTTCAGTTTTAGCACAACCGGTTTTTGAGCAGGCCAAAAGAGAGGACAGGGTCTTGTTGCAAAATGCATCCTCTAGCAGAGGGTGGTTTCGGTCCACCGACCTCTGGGTTATGGGCCCAGCACGCTTCCGCTGCGCCACTCTGCTTGCTTGTGTCTTAGGTTTCAATAAGGGAGCCCAATCCATTAGTTTTGGCTTGGTTTTGTTATGCCATAAGCCATGATATCAATTTTGGCCATTTCTGAAAGATGTCCATTGTGATTTTAAATTTGAACATCTGTGGAGAAAGAGTTTAGCTCGGCTGCACCAATCCGCAAACCCCCTCTCCAACCCTCCACCAGACACTCCCACAGGAACATTCGATCTCACTCCTACTGTGCTTGGCAAAAAAGAGTAACTGCTACATGCTTTCCTATTGTCTACATCGATGGAATTCCAAAGGCTATAGAGGATGGGCAAGCAAGTCAATTCAGACATGTTTCTTTTGGGGAAAACAAAAGCAACATGTCTAAATTGGCTAGCTTCCTTAACCCCTGTTAAGGACAACTACTCATCCAGCGCGTTGAAGAACCAGATTGCAGCAAAGTTTCTGCAAAGGCTGTAACAGTCTCTCTGAGTCTAGAGCATTAGAGTAACTCAGACAAATCTGACTTACATACATGCATTGAAGTGTATATATGTAAAGGCTTTTAAAAAAGGCCTCAGAAGAATGGTGGAGCGGTCTTATTCAAAAGAATCTTCAAATGCCGCTGAGATATAGGATCTTCACAGAAGGGCATTTAACTTGTTTACAGTCGAGGACAGATAAGGGAAATGTTAAAATACTGATGCCCACTAATGTATCTAGCATAGAACCTTATTGAGAAGTGTGAAATCAAAGTACTGCTGCCAACATGAGCACATGCTAAGAGTAGCAGGCCCAACAGCTGAACACTGGCATTGGTGTTAAGGACAATTAGTTGCAGTCTGTAATGTCATGTGGCAGGCAGGCTTCCATTGGACCTCTGTGCTTGTATTTACCCCAGATGGGACTCGAACCCACAATCCCTGGCTTAGGAGGCCAGTGCCTTATCCATTAGGCCACTGGGGCAGGTACACCAGATGTCCCATCGTGTGAAAACGCGTACGTATAATTCCTGTGCACACAAGGAGTCACCGTCTGAAAACTCTGGCTGCACAGTGAGTCCATGGTGCCTGCAGACCTTTTGGGGATTCTTGCTGCACTATGCAGCGCATAGCTCTCACAACCTGAAGGCTGTGACATTGAGCCACACACTTGGCATTTGTTTTAGCTTGACAGGAACATTCTTTCACGCTCTTACATGACCATGGTCAGCTTTTGGCTGGGGTAAGGCAAATAACTCAATAGATAACAAGTGTGACGACCTCATCTGTCTTCTTCTTTTGTCTGAAATCTCTTTGTGCTTGCTCACAGTCTTCTGCTCAATCACCCAGTCACACACTTCATGCAGATGGAGCTTAACATCATTTCTTGATGGTTTAAATTGTAAAACAGAAGAAAATAGATGCAGTGCAAAGAGTCTATCATGCAGGCCTTGGTAACTCCACAAAAGGAAAAGGGAACTCCTGCAATTGAGTTTTGCTGTTTGAGAACTTTTCACTCTTCATCTGAAAGGCCTTCTCAGCTAGTAAGGGGATAAGCCTCACAATGTTAATTTGTTCGGGAATGGCCATGCTGCACAGCTCAAGTCACATGCAAATTGGAGTCCCTTAACAATCAGGTGTCGTAAGTGTTGTTTTTTGCCTGGTTCCGTGACAAAATGCTTCTCTCCTCTATATGTAAGGACTTTTAAATCAGTCTAAAGCTGATTGTGTTGTGTAGGGGCAGTTGTGTAGGGCAGGATGAAAAAGTGCACACATTCTTACCGCAGGAAATGTGAAAGAATAGCTTAAGTTTTAGCACAACCAGTTTTTGAGTAGGCCAAAGGAGAGGACAGGGTCTTGTTGCAAAATGCATTCTCTAGCAGAGGGTGGTTTCGGTCCACCGACCTCTGGGTTATGGGCCCAGCACGCTTCCGCTGCGCCACTCTGCTTGACTGTGTCTCAGTTTTCAATAAGGGAGCCCAATACATTAGTTTTGGCTTGGTTTTGTTATGCCATAAGCCATGATATCAATTCATTGTGATTTTAATGTTGAACATCTGTGGAGAAAGACGCAGTTTAGCTTGGCTGCACCAATCCCCAAGAGCTGCAAACCCCCTCTCCAAAACCCTCCACCAGACACTCCCACAGGAACATTCGATCCCAGCCCTACTGTGCTTGGCAAAAAAGAGTAACTGCTACATGCTTTTCCCATTGTCTACATCAATGGAATTCCAGAGGCTATAGAGGATGGGCAAGCAAGTCATTTAGACATGGGCAGGATGAAAAAGTGAACACATTCTTACTGCAGGAAATGTGAAAGAATAGCTTAAGTTTTAGCACAACCAGTTTTTGAGTAGGCCAAAGGAGAGGACAGGGTCTTGTTGCAAAATGCATTCTCTAGCAGAGGGTGGTTTCGGTCCACCGACCTCTGGGTTATGGGCCCAGCACGCTTCCGCTGCGCCACTCTGCTTGACTGTGTCTCAGTTTTCAATAAGGGAGCCCAATACATTAGTTTTGGCTTGGTTTTGTTATGCCATAAGCCATGATATCAATTCATTGTGATTTTAATTTTGAACATCTGTGGAGAAAGACGCAGTTTAGCTTGGCTGCACCAATCCCCAAGAGCTGCAAACCCCCTCTCCAAAACCCTCCACCAGACACTCCCACAGGAACATTCGATCCCAGCCCTACTGTGCTTGGCAAAAAAGAGTAACTGCTACATGCTTTTCCCATTGTCTACATCAATGGAATTCCAGAGGCTATAGAGGATGGGCAAGCAAGTCAATTCAGACATGTTTCTTTTGGGGAAAACAAAAGCAACATGTCTAAATTGGCTAGCTTCCTTAACCCCTGTTAAGGACAACTACTCATCCAGCGCGTTGAAGAACCAGATTGCAGCAAAGTTTCTGCAAAGGCTGTAACAGTCTCTCTGAGTCTAGAGCATTAGAGTAACTCAGACAAATCTGACTTACATACATGCATTGAAGTGTATATATGTAAAGGCTTTTAAAAAAGGCCTCAGAAGAATGGTGGAGCGGTCTTATTCAAAAGAATCTTCAAATGCCGCTGAGATATAGGATCTTCACAGAAGGGCATTTAACTTGTTTACAGTCGAGGACAGATAAGGGAAATGTTAAAATACTGATGCCCACTAATGTATCTAGCATAGAACCTTATTGAGAAGTGTGAAATCAAAGTACTGCTGCCAACATGAGCACATGCTAAGAGTAGCAGGCCCAACAGCTGAACACTGGCATTGGTGTTAAGGACAATCGGTCTGTGACAGTGTACGTCACTTCCGCAAAAGCGCAATTCATTTAGGGTAGTTAGCGCCATTTCTGTGGTGAAGAGACAGCAGCAACAAACAAAAGAAAACTAACAGAGAGCAGACGTGTTCTAGTTGCTTCTTTGGAAATAATGGGACACTGGTGCTGCGTCAAAGGATGCAATAGTAATTCTAAACAGAAAACGGCAGATGGGGCCTTACGGTTTTTCGTATTCCCCACTTGGAAAAAAAATACGGACCGCAGACAGAGGACTTAACAAAGAGGCGTCGGGCTCCGTGGGTCGCTGCTGTAAGAAAGAAAGACATCACGTTTCATAAAATATCTCCTCATGTTCGTGTTTGCTCTCGGCATTTTCACAAAGGTAAGTCCTTATAAATATACACTAATAGAAATCAACACGCTGAAATGGTTTGCTTATAAAGTTGCAGGAGTTCATGTAAACGTACTGAAACATGCTGTGGAAGAGAAGCGGAAAGTGATGTTTGTTTTATTTATTTCTTTTTTAGACCGCTAAAATTTAATAAATAATGCATTATCTGTATATAATCATTTACACAATCTGCAATACAAATATATTTTTTTTATGAATAAATATATATAAATACAGTGTACATATAAAAACACTGTACATACCCACTCGTCAGCCAACTCAGTGCATTTATTCATCCTGTGCAATCTACTTAAGTTTATTTATTATAATCCTTTGTTCGTCCTGTAAGCTTTTCAGTTTATTTATTTACCTCTGGCCTTACTAGTCCGATGTACTTGTGCTTTTTCGGTATAGCAAATTTCCCCACTGTGGGACACATAAGGTTATCTTATTTTATAACACATCTAATCTAATGGGCTCTGTTATTTAGGTGCTCTATATAGTGTTTTGAATAGATGTGTAAAACACTCAACCTTTCATCTACTTTACAGGTCAACCCGCATATGAGATGATGGAAACTGACCCAGACTGGGCTCCATCCCTGCATCTGGGCCACACTGACATCAGACCAACAGACACAGAACGCTCTTTAAGACGTGGTTATCGGGAACAGCTGAAAAAGAATGCCCTGCAAGCAACTGAAACGGGGCTCCATCAGGCTGATGAAATCCTTCAGCGACAGGATGAAGTTACACATGAGGCGACAGAGAACCCTAACCAGCAACAGACTGACACGCAGAAGGCTGCTGAAAACGTTGGCCGGCCAGACACCAAGGATGACACAGAAGGTGGTCGTCAGGAAGGACAGACAGAATGTAACCTGTGTGTGCTCAGGTGTGCAGAGATGAACCGTCTTTTGGAAGAAAACAGAGAGCTGCGGGCGTGAACTTGATGAGCTGCGGATCTCTGATTGCTTCTTTGGAGACAGTAATGAAAAAGTCAAGTACTATACGGGTCTACCAAACTTGGCAACCTTTATGGCTTTGTTTAATTTTCTGCTGCCTCTCATGTCTGCTCAAAATAAAATTCTCAGTCCATTTCAAATGCTCTGTTAACCTTCATGCGTCTGGGATTGGATCTGCCCTCAAAACACCTTGCTTATCTCTTCCGTGTTTCACCAAAGACTGTGTACAGAACATTCAATGAAATGCTGTCATTTTTATATGCAAATCTAAAGCGTGCAATTGTGTGGCCAGATAGAGACACCTTGCACAAAATTATGCCCCATCAGTTTGTGGATGCCTTTGGACATAGTCACAGTGATTATTGACTGTTTTGAAATTTTCACAGAGAAACCAGCTAATAAATGAATGCCAGATCAAGTACTGTTTCAACTTTATTCTTCTTTTTTTATTCTTCTTTTCACACAAAAATAATTTTGCTTTTTTTAAAGTTACTTTTGAAAAATAACAGCAAAACAAATATAAGTTTCACCATCTCTTCAAATATTAATGTTTTCTGAAGTTGTAAAAATGTGTGTACAATAAAGAGTGGATTTGAAATTTGAAACAAGTGTTGTTATTATCTTTTCAATCAAGCAGAGGATTTATGAAAATGCAATACAAAATCTCAAATACATAAATAATGCAGAACAGTGCAAAGCTTCAAATGTTTTACTTTTTCTTCCTCCCTCGTATATAGCAGATTGCTCTTTAGATTAAATTAGAAGATTTTCATTTTCCCAGGACTTGTTTTCACTGTGGTCTGTGGTCTTCCTTAGTGATATGACCTAACAGGTGATATCTGTGAAGAAGACTGCAGATCCCAGTGAAAACAGGCCTGGATAAAGTGAACAGCAAATACAGTGTGCAACTTATACCCTACCCAGACAAACTTTCTAAAGCTGCTAGGGAACGATATTATATAATATTATTACAGTGACAAGGCAGATGTTGTGGGCAGTTGCACAGATAGCTGCAGTTATTAGAGCAGTTTGTGCTGCTCATCAGACTGAACGAAAAAACTTATAAATTTTTGCACATTGATAAGTTGCACACTGTATTTGCTGTTCACTTTATCCAGGCCTGTTTTCACTGGGATCTGCAGTCTTCTTCACAGATATCACCTGTTAGGTAATATCTCTACGGAAGACCACAGACCACAGTGAAAACAAGTCCTGGGAAAATGAAAATCTTCTAATTTAATCTAAAGAGCAATCTGCTATATACGAGGGAGGAAGAAAAAGTAAAACATTTGAAGCTTTGCACTGTTCTGCATTATTTATGTATTTGAGATTTTGTATTGCATTTTCAAAAATTCTCTGCTTGATTGAAAAGATAATAACAACACTTGTTTCAAATTTCAAATCCACTCTTTATTTTACACACATTTTTACAACCTCAGAAACATTGTTAATATTTGAAGTGATGGTGAAACTTATATTTGTTTTGCTGTTATTTTTCAAAAGTAACTTTAAAAAAAGCAAAATTCTATTTGTGTGAAAAGAAGAATAAAAAAAGAAGAATAAAGTTGAAACAGTACTTGATCTTGCATTCATTTATTAGCTGGTTTCTCTGTGAAAATTTCAAAACAGTCAATAATCACTGTGACTCTATGTCCAAAGGCATCCACAAACTGATGAGGCATAATTTTGTGCAAGGTGTCTCTATCTGGCCACACAATTGCACGCTTTAGATTTGCATATAAAAATGACAGCATTTCATTGAATGTTCTGTACACTGTCTTTGGTGAAACACGGAAGAGATAAGCAAGGTGTTTTGAGGGCAGATCCAATCTCAGACGCATGAAGGTTAACAGAAGCATTTGAAATGGACTGAGAATTTTATTTTGAGCAGACATGAGAGGCAGCAGAAAATTAAACAAAGCCATAAAGGTTGCCAAGTTTGGTAGACCCGTATAGTACTTGACTTTTTCATTACTGTCTCCAAAGAAGCCATCAGAGATCTGCAGCTCATCAAGTTCACGCCGCAGCTCTCTGTTTTCTTCCAAAAGACGGTTCATCTCTGCACACCTGAGCACACACAGGTTACATTCTGTCTGTCCTTCCTGACGACCACCTTCTGTGTCATCCTTGGTGTTTGGCCGGCCAACGTTTTCAGCAGCCTTCTGCGTGTCAGTCTGTTGCTGGTTGGGGTTCTCTGTCGCCTCATGTGTAACTTCATCCTGTCGCTGAAGGATTTCATCAGCCTGATGGAGCCCCGTTTCAGTTGCTTGCAGGGCATTCTTTTTCATTTATTTTTAATGTTAAAAAATATAATTTACTAGCTAATTAGGGATGCACGATATTGGGATTTTGGCCGATATCTGATATGCCGATATTTTAAAACTCATGTAGCCGATAACCGATATCGATACCGATGTTAAAGCTGGACAAAAATAAGTAGTCATTGAAAATAGCAGTTTTGTTATCCATTTCTGACACTTTGAAAAATAATATACTCAAATATATTTTCATATGCTAATATCAAATTAATTTTTATTTATTTATTTATTTATTTATTTTTTATTTTTTTTATTTATTATTAAAAAAATAAATAAATAAAAAAAGTTAAAAAAAATAAAAATAAAAAAAAATATATATATATATATAAAAAAATTAATTAATTAAAAAAAATAAATAAATAAAATTAATTTTTAAAAACACGGTATCGATCTATTTTACTTTCAAAATCTGGTGAAATTTCATCGTTCTGTTACAAACTCTCGTGATATTTTGCAAATTCTGATTTTGTTAGTAAAATAGATCGATACCGCGTCAATATATCAACATATAAAAATATGGCAACATTTGGTGAATTTTTGGGGGATTTCGTAGCATAACGATGACATATAGCAACATTTCATTAGTAAAAGAGATTGATATGGTGTTTTTAAATGGCAATATATCAGCATATGAAGATATTGGGATATTTTAATCGATCAATATTTTTCCCTCGTCTTTACACTGGAAAAATGATCTAGAAATAAGTAAAACTTTCTTACATTAAGTGTATTTACCCTTGATTTGAGTAGGTAAATGAGATAGTTTGCCAATGGAATGATTATTTTTACTCTTAAAATAAGGTAATTAGATAATATTCACTTTAAATAAGAGAATGCAAATGTGTTTTCTTATTTTAAATCTAAATTGTCTTGTTTCATTGGCAAAATGTCTCTTTTATCTCCTCAATTCAAGAACAAATGCACTTATTTTAAGAAAAAAATGACTTATCAAGATTTAGTTTTTTGCAGTGTAGTAGTTATTAAGTCTGTAAAAAAGACGTTTTTGAGGAAGAAGAAGTAGCATTTTATTATTTTTTTTTTTTTTTTAGACTTTAGAAACTTTAGAAAGCTGATCGAATATCAGGTTAAATATCGGTGGGGTGGCCGATGTCCGATAATCAGTTTTAAGGCAGATACCGATAGGGGGCCGGTTATATCCTGCATCCCTACTTAAAACATATTTCTGGTTCTTTTAATCTCATTCTTTTCCATCTTATAAAAAACACTAAAGATATTGATACCCGTATATATTAAAGTAAATTATTTAGCTCTTTATATACATTTTAGCCACTATTAAGAGCCGCTGGAGAGGGTCCAAAGAGCCATATGTGGCTCTGGAGCCGCAGGTTGCAGACCCTTGCTCTAAACATTGCATCAGCAGGGATCAAATGTGGGACAATCTAATTTTTTTTAGAACAGTTGATATGTCTAAAATGACTTAAGACAGTGGTTCCCAAAGATTTTCTTCTGGGCCCCCCTTTGGATTACAATAAAATTTCCACGCCCCCCCCCCCCTCACTTCAGTGGCTGTAGTGAGCCTGCTTGTTGCCGCAGATCTTCTCAAATCTGGGTTGCAGTGTCACAACTGTCCATTATGCTCAGTCAAGCAAGCGCTGTTTTTTTTTTTTTTTTTTTTTTTTCTTCATTCATCCATACCGCTTCCCGCGCCCCCCCCTGCAATGGCATTGCGCCCCCCTAGGGGGCGCGCCCCACACTTTGGGAACCACTGCACTAGTCCATGCTCTCCATCCACCTGCTCACTGATCACTTTCTCACTAGTCCATGCTCTCCATCCACCTGCTCACTTTCTCACTAGTCCATGCTCTCCATCCACCTGCTCACTGATCACTTTCTCACTAGTCCATGCTCTCCATCCACCTGCTCACTGATCACTTTCTCACTAGTCCATGCTCTCCATCCACCTGCTCACTGATCACTTTCTCACTAGTCCATGCTCTCCATCCACCTGCTCACTGATCACTTTCTCACTAGTCCATGCTCTCCATCCACCTGCTCACTGATCACTTTCTCACTAGTCCATGCTCTCCATCCACCTGCTCACTGATCACTTTCTCACTAGTCCATGCTCTCCATCCACCTGCTCACTGATCACTTTCTCACTAGTCCATGCTCTCCATCCACCTGCTCACTGATCACTTTCTCACTGATCACTTTCTCACTAGTCCATGCTCTCCATCCACCTGCTCACTGATCACTTTCTCACTAGTCCATGCTCTCCATCCACCTGCTCACTGATCACTTTCTCACTGATCACTTTCTCACTAGTCCATGCTCTCCATCCACCTGCCTCCTGCTCACTGATCTGATTTCAGATAATAAAGTAAAAAGTCTTGGAGTTGTTTTTGATCAAGACCTGTCATTTAAATCCCATATCAAAGAGGTTTCTAGACCTTCCTTCTTTCATCAGGAATATTGCAAAGATTAGAAATATCCTGTCCAGGGGTGATGCTGAGCAGTTGTTACTTCAAGGCTGGACTATTGTAATTCTTTGCTATCAGGAAGTCCAAAAACTGTAGTTAAAAGCCTTCAGCTGATCCAAAATGCTGCAGCCAGAGTTCTAATGAAAATTAAAAAGAGAGATCATATCTCTCCTATCCTGGCTTCTCTTCATTGGCTTCCTGTTAAATCCAGAATAGAATTTAAAATCCTCCTTCTCACATATAAAGCCTTAAATGGCCAAGCTCCATCTTATATCAGAGATCTGATTGTTCCCTATGTTCTTAACAGAGCACTTCGCTCTCAATCTGCAGGTTTACTAGTGGTTCCTAGAATTTCTAAAAGTAGAATGGGAGGCAGATCTTTTAGTTATCAGGCTCCTCTCCTGGAACCAACTACCAGTTTTAGTCCGTGAGGCAGACACCCTGTCTACTTTTAAGGCTAGGCTTAAAACTTTCCTTTTTGATAAAGCTTATAGTTAGGGTGGCTCAGGTTATCCTGAGCTATCTCTATAGTTATGCTGCTATAGGTTTAGACTTCTGGAGGACATAGGGACCCCCATTTCATCATTCTCTTCATTCTCTCTCTGTCTCCTATTCTGCAGAATCTGTTAGTTCAATCTCTAACCTTCTGCTCTCTCTGCTTTTCCTCAGAGTAGCTTTGCCTCGTCTGTTTCTGTTTGGCTGTGACGTCATCCTGGAAAGAAACATCATCTCTGCTGCTTCCATCAACACCCTTGTTTATAGATGCTGGAGATCGGCCTGTTTTCCAGTGTAGTCCTGTTTCTCTGACCGTGACTGAGTGGATGTGCTCTCTTCGTCCTCTGGCATGGGAGCTGCCTTGGAGCTCGTCTGCCTGGCTGTGTGTTTCCTGGACGGGGCCGCCTTTTACAGCTGCTTTTTGTATCTCTGCTTCTGTCTCCTTGAACCCCAGTCAGCCTCAGCAGATGGCCGCTAACACTGAGCCTGGTTCTGCTGGAGGTTTCTTCCTGTTAAAAGGGAGTTTTTCCTCTCCACTGTTGCTACAAGCATGCTTAGTGTGAGGGATTGTATTTGAGTCAATGAGTCGATGCAATCAACTGGTTTTCCTTAGATAGAAAACTTTGTATAAATTCGACTGTATGATCTGGTTGAACTGTAAAGTGCCTTGAGATGACATGTGTTGTGAATTTGGCGCTATATAAATAAACTGAATTGAATTGATCACTTTCTCACTAGTCCATGCTCTCCATCCACCTGCTGAGGTTCAGTTGGAGGTCCATTAGTAAAGAGTCACCATCCAGCTGCTCCACCTGCTGCAGGTACTTATAGCCCTGCATCTGGAGCTGGATCCACTGCGCCATCTGCTGGTGACAAAGAGCAGCTGCAACCTAATAGAACAGAAAATAATTGAGCTGAATCAATATTCATTTGAATATTTGACAGAAATAGGAGGTTAAATTCAAACTAGAAATAAGAGTTTCTTGTATAAAGAAGTTAGAGTCATTCTGCAGAGATGGAGATACAAACTTTAACCAAAAAAACTTCTGAAAAAGTAAAACGATAGATTAGGAGAAAAATCATAAAGTTCCAGTTTATCAAATGTTCAGGTTGAACCGAAGAATCCATCCATTTTCTTTACACTCTTAATCCAAAGTGGGGTCGTGAGGGGTGCTGGTCTCCAGCTGTTGAACCGAGGAATATGTCCTGAATATTTCCTTTGAAGGTCTCTGCAGAACAGAGGATTGTGATTGACCTAGTCAAAGGCTCAGGAAGTAGGTATTTCTAATAAGAAGCTAAATAATCAATTAGTTCATGAGTTAAAGAATAAAAACTGTAAATATTCATCCTCTGACACTTATTCATTAAGGTTTTAGTCGAATCACGTCTGCAGTTTGATTTAAAGGATTCTTTCTATGGTGGACGCGTTTCTGTTGGGAGGAGTTGATTGAGTCTGAATATTAACTCATCAAGTTTAGATGAGGAAGCAGGAGCTTCTAGAGCTTATAGAGCTTTAACACATACAGGTGCTGGTCATAAAATTAGAATATCATGAAAAAGTAGATTGATTTCAGTAATTCCATTTAAAAAGTGAAACTTGTATATTATATTCATACATTACATACAAACTCATATATTTCAGATGTTTATTTTGTTTAATTTTGATGATTACAAATGACAACAAATGAAAATCTCAAATTCATCATATCAGAAAATTAGAATATTACTGAAGACCAATAAAAACAAAGGATTTATAGAAATGTTGGCCAACTGAAAAGTATGAACATGAAAAGTATGAGCATGTACAGCACTCAGTATTTAGTTGGGCCTCCTTTGGCCTGTATTACTGCAGCAATGCGGCGTGGCATGGAGTCGATCAGTCTGTGGCACTGCTCAGGTGTTATGATAGCCCAGGTTGCTCTAATAGTGGCTTTTAGCTCTTCTGAATTGTTGGGTCTGGTGTATTGCATCTTCTTCTTCACAATACCCCATAGATTTTCTATGGGGTTAAGGTCAGGAGAGTTTGCTGGCCAATTAAGAACAGGGATACCATGGTCCTTCAACCAGGTACTGGTAGCTTTGGCACTGTGTGCAGGTGCCAAGTCCTGTTGGAAAATGAAATCTGCATCTCCAAAAAGTTGGTCAGCTGCAGGAAGCATGAAGTGCTCTAAAACTTCCTGGTATGTGGCTGCGTTGACCCTGGACCTCAGAAAACTCAATGGACCAACACCAGCAGATGACATGGCACCCCAAACCATCACTGACTGTGGAAACTTTACACTGGACTTCAAGCAACGTGGATGAAGTGCCTCTCTTCTTTTCCTCCAGACTCTGGGACCTTGATTTCCAAAGGAAATGCAAAATTTACTTTCATCAGAGAACATGACTTTGGACCACTCACCAGCAGTCCAGTCCTGTTTCTCTTTAGCCCAGGCAAGACGCTTCTGACGCTGTCTGTGGTTCAAGAGTGGCTTGACACAAGGAATGCGACAGCAGAAACCCATGTCTTTCATACGTCTGTGTGTGGTGGTTCTTGAAGCACTCACTCCAGCTGCAGTCCACTCTTTGTGAATCTCCCCCACATTTTTGAATGGGTTTTGTTTCACAATCCTCTCCAGGGTGCGGTTATCTCTCTTGCTTGTACACTTTTTTCGACCACATCTTTTCCTTCCCTTCGCCTCTCTATTAATGTGCTTGGACACTGAGCTCTGTGAACAGCCAGCCTCTTTAGCGATGACCTTTTGTGTCTTGCCCTCCTTGTGCAAGGTGTCGATGGTCGTCTTTTGGACAACTGTCAAGTCAGCAGTCTTCCCCATGATTGTGTAGCCTATAGAACTAGACTGAAAGACCATTTAAAGGCTTTTGCAGGTGGTTTGAGTTAATTAGCTGATTAGAGTGTGGCACCAGGGGCCATCAATTTTGAACCTTTTCACAATATTCTAATTTTCTGATATGATGAATTTGAGATTTTCATTTGTTGTCATTTGTAATCATCAAAATTAAACAAAATAAACATCTGAAATATATGAGTTTGTATGTAATGTATGAATATAATATACAAGTTTCACTTTTTAAATGGAATTACTGAAATCAATCTACTTTTTCATGATATTCTAATTTTATGACCAGCACCTGTAGATTGCAACTATAGAACAGATGACAATGAATATCATAAGTTTTCTACAGAGACCTTTAAATAGTATTTGCCTCCTTCAAATTTCTGCTGTTTTTGCTTCATTAAATGTTTCAGATCATCAGACAAATGCTAAAAAAGATAACCTGAGTAAATATAAAATGAAGTTTTCAAATGATGGTTGAATTGATGAAGAGAGAAAAGCGATTGAAGCCAGGCTGAGTTTAGAGCTTTGGTCCCGTTAGTCTCTGTAAAGATGGACCAGAGGCAGGAATGACTCTGTAAACAGGCTGAGCTCCATCCATCCATCAGGGCTCCATTCCAGCCACAGATTTACAGCAAAGTCTCTTCTTCAGAGAAGATTCTGGGGATATTTACAGATTTCCAACCATGAATCATGTCCAACAGGGTGAGGGTGAAAAAAAAGTAGTGATCATCTGTCTGAATTGACAATTTTGGACAGTCACACAGTTTCTTTGTAACTGTCCAATCACAAAGCATGAGCCACTTGACATTAGATTAGATTAGATGATTGATCATAGCATAGTAATTAAAGAAGGTACAAACAAGGAGGGAAAGGTGCATTAGGAATTAAAAAAAATAATAATAATAAAAATAAGCAATAAAAAAAGAAAAATAAAAAATACAAGGGAGTAGCACAGATATTTGAGGTGACATATGTGCAATTGTAACCCAGAGGTAACTACAGTTGCTCTGTGATGCGTTCATGGTGCATTGCTCTTTTAGCACTGTTGCGACAGTTTGCAACAGTTTGCGGCAGTTTTGCAACAGTTTGCCGGTTTCCGCCCGAGTGAAAATCGAGGGCTTTAAGCAATGTCTGAGCGACCAGCGCAACATGTCTGTGCTCCTCCAGTTCACTACAGTGACTTTTCCTCTTTAGGTGAGCATAAACATGTACTGGGTTACCATATTAATGTTAATAAGGCTGAGTTTAATAGCCGGAATTAAAGGATATGTATTTGTGATGGGATGTTAAGTTTTAGTCTGTTAAATGTGGAAAAGGTAACGGCAATGTTAATCCCAGTGTTGTTGAACATGAGAATCATTCATTTTGTAAATGTTGATTTCTTTATGTACTGGATTCCGTGGTTTTATATATGTATTTATAAATATATAAATGAACAGGTTTGCCGGTTTCCGCCCGAAGTGAAAATCGAGGGCTTTAAGCAATGTCTGAGCGACCAGCGCACACATGTCTGTGCTGTCCTCCAGTCACATACAGTGACTTTTTCCTCTTTAGTCGCTTACGTTTGCAGCGGTTACAGGCGGCAAAAGAGTGAGAGAGAGAGGGACTGCAAAATACGGCGGTCTGTCTAAACAAGTGAGGGAGAGAGATGAGGCCTTGGCTGCGGTAGTCGGTTGCTCAGGCGGATGTATTTATACAACCCCCATTTATGCTCGCGCTACACATTGGAACTGCGCTTCATTGTGTTGACATATGTCTCGCAGCTCGGATCATACACTAAATAACACGACTCTATGTGTGCATAACATATTTACTCTCAACTCTCCTACCACACACCGCCTTAGACTATCGCACTGCTACTCACTCCCTTTTCTCTCTCATTATATCGTGCAAACGCCACTGCTATAAAAACGATATTGATATAGATGCTCCGTCATAACTAGTATGTCTGTGTGACTATTTTGCCCGCGGACCTGAGTATCTGCGTTCGTACTGCCTCGTCTTCGCACTCCTGGTCTATCGCTCCTTCTCTCCCCACTTTTATCTATCTGATACACGCACACGAGCTCTGTTTTCATTTTCTACTTTTGAAAGGACAATTGAGAGGATCTTTTTTGCTGGGACTCCTGAATCGGTGAATCTGTTTTTTTTGTTTTCTTGTTTTCTTCATTGAGCAGTAGAGACTCCAGAAATAGCGGGGACAATATTTTATGTGTATTTGAATATACCGGAAGTTTTTGTTGTTGTTAGTTATTCTCTAATAAGATTAGTGTTCCTTTATCGTGAATATCAGTAGTGGATTGTCTATTATAATGTTTCATTCCATATCATAGTTTTATATTGTGTACTAATAAAATGTTAACGGTTACTCGAGGTGTTTTGTACTTCTGTTCCAGAAATATATTAATAAACTTCTGGTTTGATAGTTAAACTCTATCGGACTATGAATAATTAGTTTGGTTTACAAACAAGAGTAACATTAAGGAAAAATTGGCGACCGAACGGGACTAGAAGTGCATTCCATCCTTCATATCATTTTCTTTCCTCTGTAGATTTTTTTGAGAGTTTAACCAAATCAGGGCTAAACATGGTGTTTTGTGACCTGTATGGCTTTGACCACGAGTTCTCTGTAATTATAAGGGGTGTCCAGATAAAAGGAACCTACAGGAAGTAAAAGTGGGCATTTGGCAAATTAGATGATGTTGTTAGAGTGCAACCATTGTTTGATAATTCTTCGTAACAACCATCTTGTGCCAAGTTCATGAGTCTATAACTCCACTTGTTACTGGACAATGACAGCATGGTTGTTATGATTTCCGTGGGAGATTATCCAGATCGATGAGTTCTCAGCCAGTGCAGCCAGATAGGTGAGCCTCTTAGGGATGGTGTTAGTGCCCCTTGCCCAAGCTATGGTGACATGATTGTCCATTGTAAGGAACAAATGGGATGAGTTAGCTGCAGCGTATAATGTCAGCCTGGTACTTTGTGTCAGGTGATAGCAGCGACTCTGATTTATGGGTATAACTGATCATCCTCTAGGGGGCATTTGCGTCGCCACCAGCCGGGCATGCACTCAGAGCACAAGCCTTCTCACATCCAAGGGTAGTAGTTTCCGCGGATTCCAATCAAGCCATTGTGGTAGTAATGACAGTCTCCTAATGGACTCCTCCTTATCAAAACCTCTTTGCCAGCAGATGTTCAGAAGTGGTCATCGTAGACACATTTGTGAAGCACGACTCACCCATGCATCTTCCTACTACAAGGAGTTGCGTTTTTCCTCGGGTTAACTTTCCCCAAGCCCCCTCTCCTGAAGTGTGGACTTTGGTGTGTGGCGGGCTCCGGTAAAGCAGGTACCTAACGCTCCCAGTGTTCTCAGAGGTACAGGCAGCGAGCCGCACCACTGCTTGTATCAGTTTTTAGCCCCTGCGTATCAGTGGCTCTCTCTATTGGACCACAAAGCCGTCACCCAGTGGCCTCTACTTCACAAGAATTAGACATGGCTTTGTGCAATGTAACAGGGATGGGAGAGGAGTTTTATATTGCAGTTTTTAGAAAACCGCATAAGATCAGTGGGGAGCGGAGCATCTTGATATATGCTCGCGTCTTCAGATCTGTTACAGGAGTGAGGAAAAGTAATGGAGTAGCCAACCGAGATGCTGATTCTCAGCTATTAAAACAGTTTCTCTGGAGGTTGTTGGGGGATGACATGTTGCTGTAACGCACTTGAATCCTAAAGACCCCTGACTGGGCACTCCCAAGAGGAATATCCCATTCTCAGAATTACTGTATTCAGAATTAGAACTTGCGAGAAAGAAGAAGCCAGCCTAAAAGAAATGCGGAGGAAAGGTGGAAAACGACATCTAGGGAGATGCTCCACTAGAAGTTCCTACAAAGGCACACAATCTTAGCTGCTAGTGAGGCGGACCTACTAGCACTTAATGTCCGCTTAGTGTCAGACGCTATTAGGGAGCAGCTTGAGGAGAGGTCACGGCAACTTGAGGCTGAGTTGCAGAACCGTATACTCTGCTCAAGACGATTCTTCCTCACTTAGACATGGAGAGAACAGGGCGGGAGGTTTCCCAAGAGCTAACACAGCAGCACCTCTAGCTCCCCCAGTCCTCAGCTGTTCCTGCTGGAAAATCTCATAAGAAGAACTGGAAGTATTCTGTGTCAACTGTGGTGAAGACTCCACATTGCTACCTGCAAATGCGACCTAATCCCACTAATGCTGTGTTTAGTACAAAAGCAAAACTTTGCGAGAGAGAGCAATCGATGTAGACAAAACTCATACGGCCATTAAGCTCGTCCAAAAGCACCCCACAATCACACTTGCCTTTTAAACTTGTAATGGCTCTGGCTGTGGTGAGAAAGCAGGAGCTCACTGTCCAACTAGATCCTCTGTCTTGAGTCAGTCGATGCATCCCTCAAATGCGACAGAAGTTTAGTTAGTAAACATTCCAAACGGACTGGAGGAGCGAACTTTGTGGACAGTGAAGCCTGGCTGGATGGCATCAGTGCAACTGCATTTTTTGCACAGGATCACGGTACAATCATTGCTCAGCATTTGTATTTGCCAAAGTATCTTTTATCACGGCAGCTATTCTCCGTTAACAGGGGCACTGGCTGTCGAGGAGGCGCAGCTGGACAGAAGGTCCCTTTTTGGGGTATGTGGAAGTTGATGTACAAATTTCCAAAAATACCTGGTGGGTGTGTGGCACAGACAATATTTTCACATTCTGGCTTTAGCTTTAGTGAGCCCAGATCAGTCGGTATAATGCTCAAGTATCCACTTTTAGTTGGACAAACTTCCTTTGCCCAATGAGACATGAATGCATTAAAGCCGGGTGGACCAAAGTTCTCTTGACGGTTTTGCCCCCATCCAGGCTAATTGGAAATAATGTGGCATATGCAGATCTGCAGAGTGTTCATAACGGAATATTGATTCCCAAATAAAGAGTGCTAAAGCCATGGTGTGGACGCTCAGCAGCCAGGAAAGTGCTGTACGCCTGAAGCGCCAGCACACTTTAACACATTGAAAAGAGCCATTCGTCATACTAGTACCGATGGACGTGGTGTTGTTCAAGCACTTGTGAGCGTGATGCAGAGGTGTTTGTCCTACACCAGGAGGCCTGATTGTTTATGTTCAGGTAGTTGAGGTAAACCTGAATCCTACAGTAGGCTCAACTTGCCATTAGAAATGGATTTCTCAAAGTGACGATCATCTTGTATCTCAAAAACTGTGTCATATGTGAGTGTTCTGCCATTGATTGGGCTGTGCCTGTTATTCCCTTCCGCAAGACCAAACGCTCGCACTCGGAGGTTCGCTCAGCAGCAAAGTGACAGTATGTTTGTGGTCTCCCATAATGAGAGAAAAAACAATTTCTGTGGCAGACAACCTCCATCTTGTTTTTGAGTGTGAGGGCGCCCATACACCCATCAGTTAAAGGAGCACATAGATGGCCTAGAATAAATAAAGAAGTCCCCACGTGCATTTAACGACATGATTTGGATGTTGGAAGTGTTGCAGAGTCGCTCATCGTATAGAGCATAGTAGCCACCTAGGAACCATTCAAAAGAGCGGACCAGACGTGTGTCACCTGACAGCACTTTAATGATTTGAAGAAAGGCATCCTCAAGACCTGTTTGGCTGAAGGAATCAGTAGAAGAATCAGCCACTAGTCCTAGGCCTCTCCAATTGTTATTGTTAGAAAGAAAAAATGGAGAGTTGCGGATGGTGGTAGAATACCGCTCAGACTGAACAATGGACCAAAAAAGATGCTTACCCATTACCTGTGTATAGAGGAGACATTCACCCTGTTGTCGGGCTCAAAATGGTTCTACTGTCTTGGACTTAAGAGCGGTTAATTACAGTTGAGTGTTGAAACAGACTGATGACCCAATGACAGAATTACAACCCCTTTTGGCAGTGGCAATTGTCAAAAGGATGGCCACGGGCGCTGGGACCAAACTCCCCGAGCACATTTCCAGCGAACTTATGGATAAAGTGATGGAAGAGGCATTAACCTTCAGGGGGGTCGCGTTGCTTTTCTTGACGACCTCATATATTCTCCAGCTCGCGGAGTGACATGTGGGAAATGACTTTATGAACTTCCTTAAACGTATTTCAGATTTTGTCCCTCAAGATCTCTCCCGTTCCAAATGCAAGTTTTTCCCGACCCTCAGTAAAATACTTAGGCCACGTGTGATATCTGATCAGGGTATTCAACCTGAGCCCTGACAAAGTTGCAGCTGTAAGAGAATGGCCTCGGGCCCTCAAACATCCAAGAACTCAGATCATTTCTAGGTTTCACTGGTTCTATCGGCGCGTTTGTCAGGATTTTGCTAGAAATTTGTAGGCAAGACCTTTAATTGATTTATTAAAAGGAGACTTAGCCCCAGGCACCAAAAGGCCCTAAAACATTGGCTGCGGGAAACTGTCACACCTCTGGGAGCAGATTGGACTTCCTACGATGCCAAGCAGCATTTGAGCACATAATTGAGAAAATATGACCTCAGGACCTGGTGCTTGCTTTTCCAAACTGGCAGCTACCATATTTGCTTCACACTGACGCCAGCACATACGGGTTTAGGTGGCAGCTCTATTCGAAGTTCAAGACGGGCAAAACTAGAGTTGTAGCTTTATGCCAGAGGGAATAGTGCGTCGTGTCCAAATAGTGAGAAAAACTACCTGTGGCATATGTTGTAGAGTTTTTGGGCCCTGAAATGGGCGGTTAGTGAGATGGGATTGGAAGTGGATGTTTTTTGGGCGGGGATGGGTTTTGGAGTGGAGATGAACGTCTAAAGGACCCTCCCTTTGCTATATCTTACATTAAAACAATCCACCCCCCCCCCCCCCTAAACCCCCCCCCCCAAACCCCCCCCCACCCCCACCCCAACCAACCCCCCGCCCCCACACCCCCCCCCCCCCCCACCCACCCCCTCCCCCCCCCCCCCCCCCCCCGCCCCCCCCCCCGCCCCCCCCCCCGCCCCCCCCCACCCCAAGGGGGGAGGG
This sequence comes from Cyprinodon tularosa, assembly GCF_016077235.1. NCBI lineage: Eukaryota > Metazoa > Chordata > Actinopteri > Cyprinodontiformes > Cyprinodontidae > Cyprinodon > Cyprinodon tularosa. The sequence goes on from NW_024039666.1 coordinate 45,354, forward strand.
TCGTTGTTTTTAATTGAGAAGTTTCATGACTGTTTTGTATGGGGCTTGTTTCAGCGTTTTATTTATGACAGATTGTAATCCCGATTAAAACATATGTGCTAACCAGCGCAAAGTTGGATGCCACGAGCCACAGGTGGTTGGGCGCTTTGTCATTGTACAAACGTTTTGACATTCGTTTACAAATTGTGGTCAGTCAGAACGTTGATGCTGATGGGACGTCTCTAGGAGACCTCAGGAGCAGTCTCAAGACGATGATGGAGTTCCAGAGATAGACAAAGATTCTACTAGTATGAGTGGAGGTGTGGCTAAACTTGTCAACTGAGGATTTCTAAGTTATTAGATGAAGAGACTGTTCGAAGAAATGCTCTTTGTATGCGGCACAACAGTCTAATGTATACAATCTAAGCAAGAATGAAAACAGAACCAGGAAAATGAAGTACCATCAGTTGGACACTTTCTATGTGATGAAAGTGTGTTCCGTGGATGAATTTAGAAGGACCAGTCCCGGGCGGGGTTACTCAGCGTTTGCCGGGAATGACTATGGAGGGATTGGCAGTAGGTTGCGATGGAAGATGCCACCTTGTGGAGGGAGTTATTGAGATATTGAAGCGGAGGTAGATGTTGAGCCATTAGTCAAAAGGTCAGAGGAGAAACAGAGTGTAGTCCTCTTTTGAAGGAGAGTGAAAAAGTTACTTTTGGGTAGATGGTTGTACTGTTGTCGTAAAGTTCTCCATCAAGAGGTGAGGCTTATAATGCAGGCTCGTCATGCCCGCAGTCGTGCACAGTAGAGAGGTCTTTCCAGGAGTTGAGGGGTGTTATGATGATGTCTGTTCATTATGTGCTAGAAAGCCAACTGGATGACGCCAGTGTGTACATCGCCGAAAATGTCAATACATTGAAAGTACAGAATGCAAAAGTTGTGAACGTTGTGAGGGCGTAACGTAGTCTAGGTTCAAAAAAGCATCCAAACTGGTTACATCAAGGCTTCAGGGCCCCTTTGGAATTAGTTTGCATTGATTTTTTGACACTGGAACCGCTGACTCAAGAGACCTCTCGTGAATCGTATACTAGTAGTGACGGATCATTATACAAAGTATGCCCAGGCATACCCAACCCTTTCACCATCCCTCACCTACCATAATATCAACCCATATCATATTTATCTTAATTAAAAAACAAATACCATACATTATAACCCCCTGCCCTGACATCCACTCTCACCTTTATCCCATAAAATGTCATACATCTACAATAATCCTCTCAAATTAATACACTCAATCTTTAAACACGCCAAACTCTTCCAACAACCAACCATCTATATTTTACCCCTTAATTTAACTAAGCATCAAAAAAACTTACCATCAATCACAATATTTAACAATTATTCTCCCCTACGCCTCTTCATTCTTCTACATACCTCCCCCATACTATCTGACATCTACAGACCAATACCTACTCCATCATATACCCATTATCACCAAAGACAACAGACAATTATTTTCTTTCTACCCCTCCTACTTAAACCCCCAATCCCAAATCAACTTCTACCTCCACCCTTCCCCCCACCCCCTACACACCCCTACATATCCTATAAATATCCTTCCCATACCACCCCCCTTCCACCTCCCATTTCTACTCTTCCCATCCTCCCCTCTACATCATAATCCACCCTCCTCATTTATCACCTTGTATTACATCAATCCCAAACTCCTACTTCTCCCTCTAAAATTTATATTTCCACATTCTACACATTCCTCCTCCCCGCCACACCCTCTAGCTCTATTTATACACAAATACCATACTAATACCCCCCCCCCAGATATATAGATAGTAGAGTAGAATAACTTTTCCCAGCTACTACACAACACGTCTCAACTTGTACCCTTATGTTGCAGTCTGTGCGCCAAAAAGTGCACTAGATCTTCGCCTCTGTTCGCAATGTGTCCAATATAGCCAGCCCAACAATCACCCACTTTTAATAGAAAAATGTCCAATGTATACACCTGCACACTGCATTGTAGATACACTAGTGTGATTCTTGCCTGTGCAACACAATTCAAGTACTAACATCAATTACAATTACCGTTAATAATATACTGTGTGTGTTCATTTGTGTGCTACCGATGGTCAATGATGTCACAGTATAAATGCACGTATGTCTGTCCATCCTGGCACTATTATGTCAGCTCATTCCACTTCATAAGTGTCTTTGACGCGTCGTAGAAATGTGTATCCTCGCATGTTTTAAGCAATCGCTCCCCCAATGCTAAAATGACCCCAGATATCAGTACTTCACCTATAGATACAGTGCGTAATGACATAGTGTGCAAACACCATGAGTCCTCCGAAAGAGAACTAGAGAGAGCATACACTGTTCATTCTCATAATAGTGTGCACAGATAAGACAAAAGTTGTAAGTGCTAGGTTGGTTCAAGTCTTGTATATGATCACCATCGATCACAGCTGGCTATGATCCTGTGTGCTTTATTGATGAAGTTCTTTGCATGTCCCTACCTAACCAGTCTTAGTGATCACTAAACGCGCGTAATCTATCTAGAGGTACGAGACGAGATAGCCTCTTGAAGATCGCTCCTGTAGACTGAGAATCCTAGAGATCGTATACTATGTGTATGTGTGTCACCGAAATTTAGGAGGCAGCGTGTACCCGTGATTCTGAGAGAAGTTACACAGCTGTCAGAGAATAATGTCAAGGATCCCCTTGTACTAGAACACGCGAGGGCAAATATGAGAGAGCACTCGATAGGTGGTGTTGTGTTTTAGGTTGTATCTGACTCATTGCTGTGCCTGGGTATGTTGGAATGATGAGGGCAGGTTGTATATGGCACTCTTGATATGGTTTCACAATGTTTTATAAAGACAGTGACAGAAGGCGAGGGAAATCTAAAAGGTCGTGTCTAGCAGAGGTTGTTTGTTGTTTGATTCTCGCGCGCCTAACCACACATAGTAGGATCATGAGTTTAAGGGTCGCAGCTATTGTGTGAATGTGTCACGCTACTGGTGGCATGGTGATGAAGTGTACGAGTTATGGCTGTGTCTATGTTTTGGCACTCGACTCTTGGCTATGACAGTTAAGAGTGCAGATAGACAGAGGTTCTTGTGCTCAAGAGATAAGTTTAATAATGAGCTAGATAGATAGACTAGACTGTATGAGCGAGTCAACAGTGTCTAGCCCGTATGTTGAGAGTGTGAACATCTGATGAGAGGTCTTTTAAGCACTGAAGAGTCTGTACGCAGAGTGAACCTAGAGCGTAATATAGAGATCTGGGTTTTGACTCCAGCTCTGTTTATCGATAACAGTACATGGTGAACTTTACCTGTCTGTATCGCTCAGAGTGCTCTGCCAGAGGCAGGTGATATAGACAGTGTTATTCGACTGGGTTTGCTATCGATATCTTAGAATGTTAATGCTCTCGCGCAGCGAGTTTAATAGCCGAATTAAAGATATGTATTTGTTGATGGGATGTTAAGTTTTATGTCTGTTAAATGTGGCAAAAGGTAACGGAATGTTAATCCCAGCTGTTGTTGAACAGAGAATCATTTCATTTTGTAAATGTTGATTTCTTTATGCTGTTCCGTGGTTTTATATATGTATATATAAATATATTAATGAACAGTTTGCCGGTTTCCGCCCGAGTGAAAATCGAGGGCTTTAAGCAATGTCTGAGCGACCAGCGCAACATGTCTGTGCTCCTCCAGTTCACTACAGTGACTTTTCCTCTTTAGTTCGCTACGTTGCAGCGGTTACGGCGGCAAAAGAGTGAGAGAGAGAGGGACTGCAAATACGGCGGTCTGTCTAAACAAGTGAGGGAGAGAGAGAGACCTTGGCTGCGGTAGTCGGTGCTCACGGAGGACGGGGTTCCTGATCATCCTGCAGGCAACACACAGACATATTTCCAAACTCCCCTCTACATTATATATATATATACATGCACACGACATAAGAGCTCTAATTTATTTTATTTTGCTGGCCAGCTTTTATTTTATTTTTGAAAGGAAAGCTTTTCTTTTATTCTTGAAAAGCACAGTTTTTATTTTACTTTTGAAAGGACAATTGAGAGACTCTTTTTGCTGGACTCCTGAATCGGTGAATCGGTTTTTTTTGTTTGTTTTCTTTTGGAGTAGAGACTCCAGAATAGGGGGACAATATTTTCTGTGTATTAGAAATACCGGAGTTTTTGTTGTTGTAGTTATTCTCAAATAAGATTAGTAGTTCTTTATCGTGAATATCAGTATTGGATGTCATTATAAGGTTTCATTCCATATCATTGTTTTATTATTGTGTACTAATAAATGTTAAAGGATACTGAGGTGTGTTGTACTTCTGTTCCAGAAATATATTAATAACTTCTGGTTGATAGTAAACTTCTATCAGGACTCTGAATATATTAGTTTGGTTACACAATCAGGATGGCTTATATACAGGTGGATTGACTTTTATATTGAATTTTTTTATTAAGTTATTAAAAAGGATTTTTGCAGTAGAAGCATTGATGAGTTTTACTTGTATTATGCTCTTTTTTGTCAAAAATCCTTTTTCTGTACTGGATACTCCTCTCAATCGAGTTATATTTATATCAAATTAATCATTGTACTAATCTAATGCTTTTTCAGGATCTAACTTAGAACCAATGTTTGGATTTTCAGCTGATTAACATGGTTCATAATGTGCAGGGCCTTTTAAATATTATCTTGAGTTTGTCCTTGCATAATAAAACCTGACTGATCTTTATCAGGTCTGGTAGAATAGTTTAGAATCTTTAAAACAAATCGGAAGCGAATAATTGTGTCATGATTGGTTCTCAAGGAGGTTTCCAATTATGCAGAACACCACTGAGGCGGGAGCAGGAGTATGGTTAAACAGAGTTTATTCTGCACAAACACACAGAATGTACAGGATCTGGTTCGGGCCTGGGTTCTGGTTTCACCGGAGTCTTGAGGGTTCTTGAGGTTCTCTTTGGGAGAGTCACTGTTGGTTCTGGAGAAGAGCTTGTAAGCAGAGTCCGTTTGCTGCTTCAGCGTCTCACGTTCAGACCTTGGCCTTGGTTTCCCAGCTCTAGTCCAGAGCTGCTTGGAGGTTCTCAGAGGATCTGTAGGGTTTGGCTCTGAGGGTCGGTTCGGCAGGTTAGCTCTTCCTGAGCTTTCACAGAGGAGGCACGGGTTTTCTGGAAACACAGAGACAGAGGTTAGAATCCAACCTGGATTCAAAGTCATAGAGATACAATAAAGATCTAGGCTTTAACGCTGACCAACTGGAACAACACTGCGGCGTTGAGGCAAGGTCTGAAGACAGCTTATATAGTGGATCCTCTGATGATGGTAATGAGCAGCAGCTGTGCAGGAGGCTCTGCTCAGGAGGATCCACGGCGGACTCTGCTGGAGAAAGATGGTACTACTCCAGCTCCCAACAGTACCCCCCCCTCAAGGGCGGATTCCAGACGCTTCAGACAAGACCTAGGGAAACAAGGAAACAACAAAAAACATCCCACCAAGGGTGGGCGCAGGGGCACCAAACTAGGTAGGCAAGAAGCCAAGTCCAAAACAAGAACCAACCCACCCAGGGTGGACGGAGGAAAATAAAAAGGAAAAAACAAACTGAGTCCCAGAACAAAAAACAATCCACAAAAGGTGGACGTCAACAAAGAATGTCTCTGAAATCTTACTGGGAGACACCCGGTAGCAGCTCAGAAATAGGTGCAGGGCGGGGCCGCCCACTGCGGCACCGGAGCTGATTCAGAGAGGACCGCCGACTGCAGCTCTGGCTGCAACATGGAGAGAGCCGCCCACGACGACTCCGGTGCAACCTCCGAGGTGTCCTGAGGCGCCCATCGAGGGCCCCTGGATGCTCGGATCGGCCGTAGAGGGACTCCAGAAGGTTCGGCGGAACGGGGACTGGTTGACTGACTGGAGGCATGGCAGGAGGGAGACCACGATTCTACGTGTCTATGAGTCCAATTAATATGAGGGTTATGTCGCTCCAACCACTCATATCCCAGAACCAAGGGAGAACAGGCTGACGGGAAAACAAGAAAGGTTAAGGTCTCTCGATGACTACCTGAAACTTGAAGCTGAAGAGGCTGAGTTTCGTGGGTAACTTGGTGTAGACTCCTTCCATCAATGGCTGAGACTTTAAGTGGCTTCCTCAGAGGGGTGGTTTTAATGTTTAGCTGTTGAACTAGACTTGAGTCAATAAGGTTTCTCTCACAACCAGAATCTATGAAGGCTGACAGAGTGAGAGTCTGATCAGAACAGGACAGGGTAGCAGGTAAAAGTAGATGAGAGGATTTTCTATTTAGTTGATGCTTCACCAGACTCCCCATAATCGCAGACGAGCTCCAAATCCTATTCTTTGCTGGACAGGAAAAAACAAAATGCCCAGGTATTCCACAATAAAAGCAAAGTTTCTCTTTAAACCTTCTCTTCCTCTCATCGGGTGTGAGCCTGGTGTGACCAATCTGCATAGGCTCCCCCTCAGCAGGTTCACAAGCTGGAGGAGCAAAGTGAACCTTTGGCACAGGTATAAATTCAGGCTGAGCACGGCTCTCTGTGCTGAATGCCTCTTCGGGAGAAACAAAGGAAGGGGTGTCCCTTCTCTTAACTGTAGAAACAGAAACAGGTAAAACATGTCTCCTAATCTTAGACTTAGATCTGGTTCGAAGACGGTTATCCAAACTAATTGTCAGCCTAATAAGTTCCTCAAGGGTCTCAGGTGTCTCGAGTGTGGCGAGTTCATCTTTTAAGTTCTCGTTTAAAGCGTTGAAAAATGCACTCTTAAGTGCACATTCATTCCAGCCTGAGGCTGCAGCTTTAACCCGGAAGTCTATGGAAAAATCCGCTACAGAGGAGTTCCCCTGTTTAAGATTTAACAGAGCTCGAGAGTCAATTGTTTGGTCAGAATCTTGGTTGAAAACCTGAGTAAATTCGGAGATGAAGTCTGAATAATAGACATTAAGACTGTCGTCAGTGGGAAATCTAGCCTGAGCCCACTCCAAGGCTCTACCTGTTAGCTGAGAAAGGATGAAGTTTATCTTCCTGTAATCTGTGGAAAAGCTGCCTGGAGAGTTCTGGAAAATAAGTCAGCATTGAAACAAAAACCCCTTACACTTGCTAGGGATACCTGAAAATTTCTCTGGGAGAGACGGGCGAAATTCCGGAAGTGACGTGACAGGCTCCGGTTCCGGAAACGGAAGTTGAACGGGCTCCGCTCTGGGAGCTGATTGTCTGGAAAGCTCCTGCGGAGACCTATTAAGTCGAGTGTTGAGCTCACCCATGATTAAGTCCACGAGCCGGTCCTGAATATCACGGATGGCGCACTCAATTCTCCTAGCCAATTCATCTAGGCTCCCACGGAGGAGGTCCTCCAGGTTCTGAACCCGGGTCGGGAGATCCTTCAGAAGCCTCCAGAGGGGTTCCGCTGGGAAATCTTGCTGGCCGCAGCGTTCTGTCATGATTGGTTCTCAAGGAGGTTTCCAATTATGCAGAACACCACTGAGGCGGGAGCAGGAGTATGGTTAAACAGAGTTTATTCTGCACAAACACACAGAATGTACAGGATCTGGTTCGGGCCTGGGTTCTGGTTTCACCGGAGTCTTGAGGGTTCTTGAGGTTCTCTTTGGGAGAGTCACTGTTGGTTCTGGAGAAGAGCTTGTAAGCAGAGTCCGTTTGCTGCTTCAGCGTCTCACGTTCAGACCTTGGCCTTGGTTTCCCAGCTCTAGTCCAGAGCTGCTTGGAGGTTCTCAGAGGATCTGTAGGGTTTGGCTCTGAGGGTCGGTTCGGCAGGTTAGCTCTTCCTGAGCTTTCACAGAGGAGGCACGGGTTTTCTGGAAACACAGAGACAGAGGTTAGAATCCAACCTGGATTCAAAGTCATAGAGATACAATAAAGATCTAGGCTTTAACGCTGACCAACTGGAACAACACTGCGGCGTTGAGGCAAGGTCTGAAGACAGCTTATATAGTGGATCCTCTGATGATGGTAATGAGCAGCAGCTGTGCAGGAGGCTCTGCTCAGGAGGATCCACGGCGGACTCTGCTGGAGAAAGATGGTACTACTCCAGCTCCCAACAAATTGATAATCAATATTCAATGCTCCGATTGGATGATAATTATTACATTCTAATTTCTCCCTGTTATCCTTTGGAGTTATAGAAATTATTGCTTCTTTCCATGAAGAAGGAATTATTTGTTTCTCCATTACTCAGCTCCTCCTGCATAAATTTCCATCTCTCTGAATTGAAGCCATCTGTTCCAGAAGATTTCCCTGTTTTCAGTCGTTTAACGGCTGATAAAACTGCTTTCTAGTAATGTTTGATATCAGGCTTTCATTTTCAACATCAGTAACCCTTGGCAGACTTAATGAGGACAGGAAAGCATCATTGTGGTTATTATTCCTTAATTGTGGCTGAGAATACAATTTCTGTAGATATTCTTCAAAACACTTCTTTATTTTCTCTGGATTGGATTTCTGTTTTGGTTGCCAGTGGGTTTCTAATGTTGCGTTTTGTCCTTTCTGCTTGCAGTTTTTTAAAACATGTTTAGAGTCATTTCAAAGCTTTTCCCCACTGTTTTATAATATTGCTGGTTTGTAAAAAGGAGCTTCTTTTGTTACTCTTGAGGATTTATTTCCTTAACTTCAGCCTTTGTGCCATTTTGTCTTGTAGGAAGGTTCTTTCTGTAACCCCATAGATTATGTTGTAAATCTCCCAGTTTCTGACATTTTAGTTTTTTTAGTTGAGGAAATTGCCATTATTTACTTCAAATTAGTCCTACCACAAGAGATTGTAATCTACCTCCTAATAGTTGTATGGTTTAGAGCAGCTATGGTATTTGCACTTGTGACAGTATAGGGTCATGTCACAATGTCTCGGATTGATAATGCATTATGGCTACTTGGCTGTAGGGAAATGCCTTTGATTGACTGGAAAGAGGGCGTGGCTTTCACCCAGAAGGATTTGGGATCAGATCCCTCCTTTTCACAAGCTCCATAGGGGCTGACAGAACCATTTATGAATCTAAGGACCATTTGCAGGTATTGCACATGGATGCTACAAGCAATGCCATAATGTGTCAAGTGTTGTGCAACTTTATCATATCTAGTGTCCACCCGAGTAGGAGTGGTAAACAAGTTATTTACTCAGAGAATATTCAGACTGTCATATATTGTTTATGAACAAACGTTCTACTAGCTTTGTGTTAGAACAACCACTCAAAGTGTGAATAAAGCTCAAATCATGGTCAGATAATTTTGCACATCTATAGAATACATGCACCACAACTTCCATTCCCAATATAAGGGTTTATTTATAAAAATCATTCAGGTCAAAATCAATCATATTTCAGTTAAAAACTGTTGACATTGATGGTCAAACTCAACTAAACTAAGCTGCTATATACACAATGGAAACCCATAAAACATATTGAGTTGATGCATTGATTCCCTATGTCCAAAATCATTATCATGATGAGGTACGCCACTAGCCTGGGTGCCAGTCCGAACTTAGTCCCGCCCACAAGGTTTGAGTTCGGGGAAGTTCGGTCTGGCTCTGCTCCATAGTAGCGCGAGTATTAAAGCCCACTGTCAGGCAATCCAATCAAATTGTCAGGGCGGGCTTTATACGATGATGGACAGATGATCAAGAGTAACGTTATCAACCACGTGACCAATGCGCGCTTGGGTGACAACAATAATGGCTGCCGCTGGAGAGTTTGGGTGAGTAGATTCTGCTATTAGGTTTGTTCTAGAAGATATCAACAGCAAATTAATTTTAAAAGAGGAACAGAGAAACGCGATCAAGTCTCATCTTCTTATTCTAGGCGTGAAACTGCACGCTTTGATTTTTGTGGACAACAACTATGCCTCGCTTAAGATACGTCACGCACTCCGTTGCTCTTATTGGTTGTAGGTCTATCCAATTGAGTGCAGAGGCATTTTTTTTCCTGGTTCGTTCAAAACACGCCCCATAATCACAGCTCTATGGAGCAGTATCAGACTCATATTCTGACTAGAATTGAGTCGGACTACGTCAAGCTAGTACGCCACAGATTCCAGGGTGAAATTCATGCACGCTTATCAGACAGTCAAATGAATAACCCTGTTGCCAAGTAGATAGGAAGCATGATCACTTGGAGGCATAGTGACAGGAACCAACACTGCTGCATAGTTAGACCATTTACTCCTCTAGTTGCTTGGTTGTAGGGGCACTGGACACACCTAGTTATATCAACTGAAACATTGATCAATCAGATGCAAATAGCAAAAACTAACTCTGTCCAAACTACATTACTACAAGATTTCCTGATCTAACTTCTCCGGTCATCCAGACAGAAGGTGAATGCCAATAAACTGCTTATTTTACAGCTTTAGTTTGTCTGAAAATATCAGAGGAAACATGGAAAATGATTGTAATTCATATGAAACCATATAAAGAAACACATTTTTTACAATCCATGAGGTTTTTATTTCCGCTCGTTCATCAATTTAGAAGTGATTACAATAATTAAAAACATCCACAGCAGAATATAATCCATAAAATCAGTTGTATAAAATAGGTGATAGTTACTTTCAATTATAGCAGGTAAATAGAACATCTACAGAATCAAGGACAAGAACATTAGTTCAAAGGAAAATGTTACTTTTAAAAATCTTTAAAAAGCAGAAACTTTACACTTCTAGAAGAGTTTCATATTTCTTTAATACATTATTAAGACAAAGGCTTTTTACCAAGTTAAAGCAGGTTCAAACTGATCAGAAAAAATAACATCATCAATCCTGTTTATCTTTTTAAACAAACATGTTTCATCATTTTAGGACTTCAATTTACCTGAACTACAGACTCCAGCCTCTAAACTGAGTTCTTTGATGTCCCGTAGTTTAACCCCATAATCCCAGCACCCCCTTTCAAGGTGGCTGGAGCTACTTTGCAACATTAATTAGCTTGTAGCTGACTAACTCTGAGACTGACACACACTTATATATGTCCCAAATCTTCATCTGAGACTCCTCTATAGATGATCTACTTCATTCTAATATCCATTGACCATAGCTCTAACACTGGGCCAAAAACAGTTGGAGTTTTGGTGGGCCTGGTTTCAACAACACACGTTCATCTGGATTTATTTCAATTCAAACATCTAGAACTTCTCAATTTCTTGTTGTATGGACAGCAAACTTGCTTCATCTGCAACCAAGATGTTGTTGTTGCGCTTTTATATAATAATTTATTTATTCCATTCATTACAGAAAAAGTAAGAAATTGTGAATGTAAACATCTTTTTTTTTTTGTTAGGACAACGTTCTTTTTTTGGTCATTTAAATCGAATTTACTCACATTCACATATTTATTCACACATTCACAAAAAGCCATTAATCCATGAGTTTCTCATGTAATGAGGTAAAGGAGTTTCTAGATGGACATTTTATAACCAGTCAAACACAGAAAACGCATCTATTGTTAATTCCTGTGGTGTCTAACTGCTGTGACTTATGTGAAACTAATGTTTTTTTATTTACATAAATCATTCCACATCATGCATGAATAAATGTCATCTGAATACTAAAATTACATTCTTGTTTAAAACCTTTGTAATAAATCAATGGCCATCACCTGTGTGAATTCTCATGTGTTTAATCAAATTACATTTTACGTTAAAATGTTTGCCACAAATCATGCAGGAAAAAGGCTTCTCAGCTGTGTGAATTCTGGTGTGAACATCAAGGATAGATTTCTGGGTGAAGCGTTTTCCACAGTACAGACATTCAAACGGCTTCTCACCTGTATGAACTCTCATGTGTTTGTCAAGATCAGACTTAGAGGTGAAGCGTTTTCCACAGGACAGACATTCAAAAGGCTTCTCACCAGTGTGGATTCTTGTGTGTTTAATCAAACTACTATTTTGTGTAAAGCTTTTCTTACAAATGGTACAGGAAAAAGGTTTCTCGCCTGTGTGAATTCTGATGTGTTTGTAAAGATCAGACTTAGAGGGGAAGCTTTTTCCACAGGACAGACATTCAAAAGGCCTCTCTCCGGTGTGAATTCTCATGTGAGAAGTCAGATCACTTTTTCCGGTAAAATTCTTGTAACAAATCGTGCAGGAAAAAGGTTTCTCACCTGTGTGAATTCTGATGTGTTTATTAAGACTAGATTTCCGAGTGAAGCTTTTTCCACAGGACAGACATTCAAAAGGTCTTCTCGTGTGAGAAATCAAGCTACCTTTTTCTGTACATTGTTTTTTACAAATGGTACAGGAAAAAGGCTTTGCACCTGTGTGAATTCTGATGTGTTTATCAAAACTATATTTTGTTGTGAACATTTTTCCACAGGAGAGACATTCATACGTATTCTGACCTGTGTGGGTTCTCACATGATCGATTAAATGTTCTTCTTTCAGAAAGTTTTCTCCACATGTCAAACCTGGGAAAGTTTCCTCTTTATCTTCAGTCTGCTGCTGCAGAACAAGCTGCTCTTCCTGCTCAGTTATGGGGAGCTCCATGGTTTCCTCTTTTGTCCAGGGATGTTCTGGTTCTTGCTGCTCTTCTTTTATCTGCAGAGCTTCTGGTTCTTCTTCATCCAAACTGGAATTCCTCTCCTGTTCACAGAGCTGCTGGTCAGAGAAATCCTCCTCTTTTCCAACATTATCCTGCAGGTGGTCTGGAAAGACAAACACAGCAGAAAGACTTTCTATTGTTGGTTAAAAAAAGGACACCTCACTTTAATAATCCTTATGTCAATCTAACTACATAAAACAGACTAGAACTACATCTCCAAGCATAAACTGCAGCTCTGACATCACAATCACAGGTTATAAAATATTGGTTAAGGCTCCACTTTTCTCATCAATGCTTTAAAATCTGATTACCGGTACCCGCAGATTCTTAACCATTAAACAAATGTTTTTGGTTTTCTTTGCTGAACTGCCCATGTTTTATTGCGCCTTTTGCCCAGAGACTGTTGGAGAAAGGCACCAGTTTCATTGTGACCCTACATAGAAGCCCCTAAATGAGGGTATGCATTTATCCCAGAAGGCAGAAGAAGAAAAGTGCAGTGCACTCCAAAAAGCCAGAGCCCATTCTGGTCTGATCCAGCTCTTTATCTAGCATTCTGTCTTTGCTGACCTCACTGCAGAGCTAGATTGTAACCCTTCTTTCACTCCAACTCTTTAGACACAATAAGTAGAAAAAGATTTAAAAGGATGGTAAAAAAGAAAGACATGAGTAATGCAAAACATTTTAAGTTTTAAGTTAACATAGATGACATTTTCCATCACATTTTTCTGTAGAAGAAATGTTGACTTCAATCACAAAACACAAGTTCAATCAGTTTATTTCTTCTTCACTCTGAAGCCTAGAATAAAAACTAATCCACACTACATTCCTTTGACAGACCTTTTGTTGTCCATGGTGAAGCAACTGTGTGTGATTGTCAAGTCAAGCCTCAAGTCTAAAGCATTTAGATATCACACAGGATGACAATAGAATAATGATACAGCCAATTGTTCCTTTTGAACAATTTAAAATGCAGAGACAGAGGCAGAAGGCTGAAGCAACACAAATATGTCTGCGACTGTTTTAGCTGGAATACCCTCTCTTTCTCTTATATAAATGAGCAGAAAGAGATGATTTTCCCTTTTTGAATAGATAAGATGTTTGTGTGTTTATCTCAAATTGATTTGGTAAGAATTTGATTTGTCAGTTAACACTGTAAAAGAAATCAAACAAATGATTTGTTTTACAGAATCTGATATGTCTCACCTGCTACTGCGGCTGAGATTGGCTAAAAGCTTGTACTGAATGACCCTCCATTTGCTAACAAGATACCCAGATTGATACACTGTAGGAACTGAATTGAACTACGTGTTTCAATCTTGCTTATGTCAGGTTAAATAGGTGGCCCAGATGCAAAAATAAAAGCCCTTCCTCTTTATTGAGGTTTCACAAGGTAGAAAAAGCCTTCACAAAACCAAATTCTGCTTTTATCTTGGAATACCGTAATATAAACCAGGTTTGAAGTGTCTGATTATTATACATCTTAAAGAAGAGCAGATTAACGACGCTTAAGATAGTTAGAAAAAAGATGGAAAAGCCCTTTAGCCTTTTGCTGAACAGGTGTTATGAAGAAGTACATGTCTGCTGAGAATTGCCTAACCTGTTGCAATCTAAGCTCTTGCACATTGATGATAAAGTGTCATGAATTTAACATGGTTTTAGTGAAGGAGGCCGTGGATACAATATTTTTAATCAAAATGAAAGATGGAAAAAATTATGCTGACAAAAGATAAAATAATGCTTTTAAGATGTGTTTCGGTAGCTAGGAAGTCTGATGTTCCTATCAAGTCTAGATTTCCTTGCGAACATTTTCCCACAGGACAGACATTTATAAGCCTCTCACCTGTGTGGGTTCTCATGTGAACCATTGCATGTTCTTTTTTAAGAAAGTTTTCTCCCCATGTCAAACATAGGAAAGGTTTCTCTCCTGTTTCGTTTTCCTGAACAAGCTGCTCTTCATGCTCACCTATGGGGAGCTCCATGGTTTCCTCTTTTGTCCAGGGATGTTCTGGTTCTTGCTGCTCTTTTTTTATCTGCAGAGCTTCTGGTTCCTCTTGGTCCAAACTGGAATTCCTCTCCTGTCCACAGAGCTGCTGGTCAGAAACATCCTCCTCTTTTCCAACATAATCCTGCAGGTGGTCTGGAAAGACAAACACAGCAGAAAGACGTTCTATTGGTGGTTAAATAAAGGACACTTCACATAAAAGCACCAAACTCTCTCCTTGAGGTTGAGGAGCGAGTGGATCCTGTAAAGCAACCTGAAGATATGAAGTTCATTCTGGCCTAAATTTATTTCCCCACAAACAATTATTAAGGAAAGTAAAGCATTTACATCCAACACCACAGTGACTGTCTGGCAAATAAGGGAGTAATGAGACACCCTAGCCTCAGCAGAGCTTCCTATAAACCTCTGCCTGGAAGAGACAAACCCCAGCTATATGTGTCAGAGGCTGAGCAGATTTTAAATGGTTTTCTAATTAAATTTCTCTGTTCTATCCTATTAAAAAAAGCATTATGGTAAAAAAAGAGAAAAACAGAGCTAAATGAGGGCAGCTTACTTATTTTTTTGCTAAGAATGTAGCAATCAGCAGGACAAGAGGGCTGTGTTTTTTCTTTTCTGCAAAAATAGTTTGAATCATAAAATGAAGTGAGCACAGTTATAAAAAAAAGATCACAGTGACAGTCTAAGTCTAGACTGTACTAGAGGAGGGATGGTCAGCAAGGCCTGGATGATGAGGTGATCACCTTCAGTCCCTCACATGGAAATGGAAAATAATGCTTTGTGTATTTCTCAAACTTTAATTTGTTCCACCTCCGAAGATTTTAAACCATTTAAACTATGCTGGATTTATGCCCTTGTCCATTATTTACACACCCCAGAGAAAACCGGAAAGCACATGAAAGTGAAGCATGCCTTGGGTGGGTGTAAGAAAGCCAGGCCTGCCTTCAGCTTTTTCGTGGAAGAAGAAGAGATTCCTGGCTGTTGCTCAGGAAGAGCTTCATCTACCCATAGTTAGTGACCGAGTTTCCTACTAGGTGGGACTCACATCAGAAGATGGTGGAGATGATGCTGGAGCAGCAGAAAGCCATCGCTCAGGGATTGGGAGCAGACAAAAAGATGAGAAAACTGGTTCCTACATGGCCATATATAGATGTTCTGGAATATGTGCCCTGAATCCACCACTGGAATTCACTGATTCACTCTCCGGTGAATATTATGCGAGTGTGTCATATCTCGAGCCAATGCTGCAACCTTCCGAACACAGATTCTCAAGCCATCCCATGATGAAACACAGCTCACCAAAGAACTGAAGATGACAGATGCTGATCCGATTATTTAGGAACTTGTTGATATTTTAAAAATTAGGTAGATCTGCGTTTCAAGACAATACATTAAAGGGCTGGTTATACTGCCGCAGCATTGTGTTGGTCTGCGCTAGGTTACTCCACGCCTTAAAGCAAGAGGGACAATCAGCTACTAGCTGTGGGTCTAGTTACAGCCGAGGCGGTGAGGAAGTGGGGGCAAGTTTGTGCGACAACAGAGGGACATGAGGGCCAAAAATAGCGGGGATCCAGGTGGAAAAAGGGTCCCAGCGTTCTCGCACACCTCGCTCTTTTAGCTGGTCCAACATCCCGAGTCGATTTTCTGCAATGGTGGTCATAAAAACAAAACAAGTCGGTAAGATACCAAACAGGAAAGCGGATGTAGATCTGAGCAATCAGAGGCCTCCTGTCTGCGATCACCTACAAATTTGGAGAGGTGCAGCAGAGTGTCTGCGGCTGGGGCACATTTGCGTTCACTGTGACACCCACTCAGACAAGTCAAGTCAAGTCAAGTCAGCTTTTATTGTCATTTTCTACATATGTACAAGACATACAAGGGAAATGAAATTACGTTTACTCTCTGCAATATACAAATATACAAGAAATATACAAGACTGACATTTAAAAACTGACATAAAGTGCGGGACATGACAGGTAACAGTGGTAAGATAAATATAAATATGAAGTATAAACATTACAATAAAAAGCAATAAAAACAGCAGCAATAGTTTGTTCCAGGCTGAGGTAGTGCAGGTAAGGTGCAGTCTCTGGTTTCTGAGTATAAATCAGCCTTTAGCCAGAAATCCTTCATCCCAACAAAATGAGGGCAGTGTCTGAGATGTTGGAGGATATAGATATTTGTGCCTGCACTTTGAGCGTGCGGGAACCACTCTGAGCTCAACTCTGAAAAACTCTTTTCAACACACTGTCGTCACGCTCAGCTCCATCTCTGCGGGTGCTCCGATCCGTCTCTGCTCGCTCGCGAATTCATAGATGTATGTAAATATGGCTTTTGGCAAACAACTGGATCGGGATTGAAACAAATACATTCTACTGTCTGCTGCCTGAATAATTGTGTTTAAATGAATATAACGCTGAACTAGAATCAGAGCAAATTAAACTTCTTACTGGAACAATTTCTTCAATCCATTCTAAGGCCAATATCATCACATTTCTCATTTTGAGGCTGAATTCCATCACTGATTCTTTTACCCCATTTAAATTTTGATTCTGTAACTTTTCCTAATATTGGAATATTTTGAAGCATCCCTAAAAATTATCCCATATCTAAAATATGTTTATCTAAATATAGTTAAGTTATACTTTAATCTAAAATATACTCCTAATTTCTCTTTTTAAACAACAAAATTAAATCCATATCAATGTCAGGCTAAAAGAGACGGATGAGGTGATGATCTAATATCTGTTTTACTGACATTTATTTCAAATAATTAACAATATTTATAGTACTATCTGCTGTCCATTAAATTGAAGATTGAACGCATAACTAAAAGAGTTGTTTGATTTCCTGATTGTGGTTTATTTATTTATTTTTTTTTCATTTAACGGGATGTAGTATTTGGAACGAATCATTTGATTGGATGAAAGAAACCTGGGCGTGATTGGCAGATGGCTTGAGAAGAGTTCTTCAGAGTTGAGCCCATGCGTGTTGTGTCACTGCGCGCTCCGATTGGTTCCTGCTTGACCAAACCGAAGGAACAAATATCTCTCCATACTACCCATGTGTCTCTTGTAGAAAAACTACGCTCCTCTCTCTGTTTGGGGGTGTTTCTGTCAGTCAGCGGGAGTTTCTATTCTGCTGGATCCGATTGGCCGGATTTCCCGCTCTTATCCGGTGGAAGCTAGCAGATAACTTGGTGACATGGAGTTATTTTTTTGTGCTAAGTTGATGATATTACTACATATTGACATTTTGATTTCGTATCAGTGCGCGCCGTCATTCAGACAGCGAGCTCAACAACAGCCAGATGCATGTCTCCCTCCGCCTAGCTCCTAGCTGGGCGGAGGGAGACATGCATCTGGCTGTTGTCAGGTTAGTAGGCCCTGGCTGTCTGAATGACGGCGCGCACTGATACGAACAGAGAGAAAATAGGACCAAGTGATAACGACGTGTGACTTTTTCCACTACAACGTTTTTGGGATGCAAAAATATCACTCTTTTGAACACATAATGTTTTGGGAAGAGAAACGTTTTATTTCGCTGGGTCTAGCAAACCTGCCGGACTACTTTTGGCTTGACCAAAACTGGACGAGAACTTTGCTCACAGGATGCTGAAAGGGGTAAGTCAGTGTGATTGCATGACACTGGTGATGGGGATGCCATACAGATTCATGCCAAAAATACCGAACTATCCCTTTAAACCTTGCTTTACATTTTACATTATGCAGCATTTCCAAACATCTACTGGGGTAGCCTCACTTTTAAAGTCATAGTTAACTTCTGCTTCACAAACAGGAAGGCAGCATATCCTGTTTTTAAATCGTATTTTGATATCTTTATTATCTCTATTCATGGGTGATTATCAGTGTTTCATATTTTTATTTTTTCTATTTATCTTATTTTTTCATGTTATTATATTTTATTAAAATACCATGTGTAAGGAAGCCTACATCTTCACTTTATTCACCCAGTACTTACTTAATACAACAGGGACAATAAACTATTTGAATATAATATTGGGTTTCGTTGTTTTAAAATCCGGTACGTTATAAAAAAAAGTGCTAAAAAAGATAAGAAAAGATCATGTTTGTGTATATGGTTCCAGCAACAGTGATGCGCGTGTCGTTTCCAGAGTCATGTGACCGATACAGGAGTTGTTTCTAACTGACTGACTCACTAAAATGTGTTTAAAAATGTATCTGTCAACATGATCCATCTGATAAAAAAAAAAAGTCTCATTTTTTTGCTCTTTATTAATCAAATTATCAAAAGTATTGGAGAAGCCTAAAAGGAATAGGAACGTTTCAGCCATTGTTTTTATTTTAATTTCCTCGTTGTGTCACACACACACACACACACACACACATATATATATAATATTTGTAGTTCATATGATAAAATGAAAATTAAATGCACAAAGTTTAATTTTTATAGAAAATTTATTTTTAATTTAAAGGTTATTCAAAACATTGATCAGCTTTGCTCTTCGGGGGTTTTTTCCATTTGAAAGCAGCATAGAGAACACAGGCTGTGTAACATCTGCTTGGGATTCTGTTGTCACCATCATGGATAATGGCGCATTGTGACAAACACCAGATACAGCATTGGGACTTGATCAACAGCCGATACCGCACAGTCACAAAGCCGTAGGTAGCAGTAGTGCTTGTTGACAAACATTCTAATAAAATTACTCTTAATTGAAAACACTAATCAGTTATTGAAAAGTAATATTTTCATATTTTGAATATGACCGGAATTTTCCTCTAAAAACACACTGGTACTCAGTAGAATTCCCTGGTAATGAAGATGCCACAGGATGCCAGAACATGCCATGGTAGACACAGAAAGTTGCTATGATAACTTTATTATTGCCAAACCTGCCATGAAGAGTAATTATTGTTCCTCAAACCATGGAAAAACAGAACAGAATTTGTCATTTTTATTTTTACAGAACAAGGTGAGTCCAACCTGCACATTGAATGAAATTGTGCACATTGGATTCAGCTGGTTCAGTGACTAGCCAGCACCAATACATGACATCGAGATGACTCGATGGCTCCACATTAACCACCTAATACCAAAGAAACGCTCCATAACCAGTGATGGTTAAAACAAGGACTTTATTGGTCCATTGTGTAATCAGATTTTCTTATAAATGTCACCTGCCAGCTCCGGCTTTCTATGAACTAGAAACTGATCTATTCAAATTGAATATGAAATAATTAAATCTACCAAACAATTACCACAAAAAATAAAAAAGACACATTCATCTAAACAATTTAATACCATTAAATTATATTACAGCTCTAGTTTGTCTGTTAATATCAGAAAAAAAAAACATGGAAAAAGATTTGTAACTTAAATGAAATAATATACATTTTTAGAATCCATTAGGTTTTTATTCCCACTCACTACATCAATCTAGAAGTGACGACATTAAAGGGAAACATCCACCACAGAAAAAAAATCATTTGAATTAATTAAACAATAGTTTCTGTTAATGAAAAGTTTGTCCTTAAAACTTAACAAGAAAAAGGCTTTTAACCTGTGAGTCTCTCGTGTAATGAGGTGAAGGAGTTTCTAAATTGACATTTTATCACAAGTCAAACATGGAAAAGGCCTCTACTGTTCAATCATGTGGTTCTAACTGCTGGGACTTCTTATGTGAAGCAACACATCTCTCTTTTTAAGATAATTAGTTTCATGTGTCATGGATTAAAAATATTTCTCACGTGAGTTCCCATGTGTTGAGTCAGATTATCCTCTCTAGTAAAATCTTTGCCACAAATTGTACAGGAAAAAGGTTTCTCCCCTGTGTGAATTCTTACGTGTCTATCAAGATGCGATTTCTGAGGGAAGTTTCTTCCACAGAACAAACAAGAAAAATGTCTTTCATCCGAATGAGTTTTCATGTGAAAAGTCAAATGACTTTTTAAGGTAAACTTTTTGCCACAAATTATACAGGAGAAAGGCTTCTCACCTGTGTGAATTCTCATGTGTGTAGTAAGATTAGATTTCTGAGCGAAGCTTTTTCCACAGGAAAGACATTCGAAAGGCTTCTCACCCGTGTGAATTCTCATATGTTCGGTTAAATTACCCTTTAGAGTAAACTGTTTGCTACAAATAGTACAGGAGAAAGGCTTCTCACCTGTGTGAGTTCTCATGTGTTCATTAAGTCCAGATTTAAAGATAAAGGTTTTTCCACAGGACAGACATTCAAAAGGCTTCTCACAAGTCTGATTTCTTGTGTGTTTAGTCAAATTACTTTCTAAAGTAAACCTTTTGTTACAAATAGTACAGGAAAATGGTTTCTCACCTGTAGGAAGTCTGGTGTGTGTAACAAGATTTGATTTCTGAGAGAAACTTTTTCCAGAGGACAGACTTTCATTAATGTTCTCGCCTGAGTGAGTGCTCATGTGATCCATTAAATGTTCTTTTTTTGGAAAGTTTTCTTCACATGTCAAACATGGTAAATGTTCCTTGCATGTATCTTCTGTCTCCTGCTTCAGAACAAGCTGCTCTTCCTGCTCAGTTATGGGGAGCTCCACGGTTTCCTCTTTTGTCCAGGGATGTTCTGGTTCTTGCTGCTCTTCTTTTATCTGCACAAGTTCTGGTTCCTCTTGGTCCAAACTGGAATTCCTCTCCTGTTCATAGAGCTGCTGGTCAGAGAAATCCTCCTCTTTTCCAACAGAATCCTGCAGGTTGTCTGGAAAGACAAACACAGCAGAATGACTTTCTATTGTAGGTTAAAGAAAGGACACTTCACTTTAATCATCTCTCTCTATCTTTATATATATATATATATATATATATATATATATATATATATATATATATATATATATATATATATATAAAGAGAGATATATAGGTACAGGTGATCGTGCGTTCGACTCCCGGTCAGGGCATGGACATCCAGGTGGACCCTTAGGCAAGGTCCTTAGTGCTAATAGCCTACCTCAGGCATGAGTGAAACCACAAACACAAGAGCCATACTGGCTCGGACGTTGCTTGGGTTAACAAGGTCCGCTTTAGTTGCTAGGGAACCAGGGCAACTTGATGAGAGATGGGCTACTGGAACAAGACGTACATGCAGAGATTATGGGATATATGGATGCTTCAAAACCCATCATCGACACCGACAAAGAAACAACTCCTAGCTCAGTGTTCTAACTTTCGCAAAAGGCAGCTCCTATCACAACTAGAAATGGATGAGGTACAACTGACAGGACAACAAGACAACAGGGAGGTTTCATCATCATCATCATCATCATCATCATCATCATCCCAACACTCAGAGATTGTATCCCAAGCCCCAATAACAACAAGCCCACTAAACGTAAGGGCGGCTGACCTACGACTGCGTATTATAACCAAGCTGGACCTCCTAGTACGACGACTAAGACTGTCAAGGCTGAGTGACAGAGTACCCTCTGAAAGACTTCTAGAAGATGTAAATGCAGAACTACATACTATCCCTACTAAAGACATAACTGAGACCAATGTGCTGATCTATGCTACAGCTACATTGATCCTAGAGAGGCTTGGCTATAAGATAAACACCACAGGCCACAAAGAGCATTACCCCCCATGGAGGAGAAGGCTGGAGGCCAAGATCAAACCAACATGAAGAGAGGTTAGTCAGCTCTCAGACCTAAAGAAAGGTGTAGGGAAGAGGTTACCTAAGTACAACAAGCTGTCGAATCCTAAGGCTCTAGAAACTGCCAAACAAAGACTCACCGCCCTGGCCACCCGCCAAAAGAGATACAAGGGAGAAGCAGAAGCCAGGAGAATAAACCAGATGTTCTCCCCCAGCCCATCCAAAGTGTACTCACAATGGCAGGGTAATAAATACAAGATCAGATCCATCCAGGGCTAAGACTGAATAGTACTGGAGGAACATATGGGAGAAGGAGGCATCCCACAACACCAATGCTCAGTGGCTAGTGGATCTAAGAACAGATCACAGCAATCTCCCAGAACAAGAACCAGTAACTGTTACAACAGCAGATGTCCAAGAAAGAGCGGCAGGTATGAAGAGCTGGACAGCACCAGGCCCTGACATGATCCACACCTACTGGGTGAAAAAACTAACCGCACTTCATGCACCCCTGGCAACACAAATGAACCAACTGCTGATGGGTAGGACCCACCCAGAATGGTTAATCCAAGGACAGCCAATTCTGATTATGAAGGATCCCCAGAAGGGAACAATCCCATCCAACTACTGGCCAATAACTTACCTCTGTATCACAAGGAAGCTCCTGTCAGGCATCATAGTGGCTAAGATGAGTAGGCACATGGCTCAATACATGCACATTTCCCAGAAGGGAATAGGCAGTAACAGAGGAGCCAAGTACCAGCTACTAGTGGATAGAGCAGTCACTCGAGATTGTAAGACCAGGCAGACAAATCTGTGCACTGCCTGGATTGACTATAAGAAAGCCTACGACTCAATGCCACATACATGGATACTGGAAAGCTTGGAAATGTACAAGATCAACAGGACACTAATAGCCTTCATCAAGAACTCAATGAAGCTGTGGAAAACAAGTCTGGAAGCAAACACAAAGCCAATTGCACAAGTCACCATCAAGTGCGGCATATACCATGGCAATGCACTATCCCCACTGCTGTTCTGCATAGGCCTGAACCCCCTCAGCCAGATCATCACAAAGACTGGCTATGGATACCAGTTCCGAAGCGGAACAATCATCAGTCACCTCATCTACATGGATGACATCAAGCTGTATGCCAGGAGTGAGCGAGACATCAACTCACTGATCCACACTACAAGGATCTACAGCAACGACATTGGAATGTCATTCGGACTGGACAAGTGCGGTCGCATGGTCTCAAAGAGAGGGAAGATGATCAAAACCGAGGGGGTTGAACTACCAGAAGGCCACATTACAGATGTTCAGGAATGCTACAAATACCTTGGGGTGCCACAGGCTAAGGGAAACCACGAGGAGATAGCAAGAAAGACCGCCACAGCCAAATATCTAAAAAGAGTATGGCAAGTCCTGAAAAGTCAGCTGAATGGGAAAAACAAGATTTAAGCCATCAACACATGCCCTGCCAGTCATCAGATACCCCGCTGGTATAATGAACTGGCCAAAGGAGGAGATAGAGGCTACTGACAACAAGACGAGAAAGCTCCTCACAATGCATGGAGGTTTTCACCCAGATCCAGGAGTACATCAGACGCCATCAGAAAGATGGCCCCCAAAAACAAATGGCTTGGCGAATACCTCAGGCAGGAGAAAACCGAAAGTGAGGACAAGAAAGATGACGGAGAACCATCATGGAGGGACAAGCCGCTGCACAGCATGTACCACAGACAAATAGAAGTGGCTGATATAAAAAAAAATCCTACCAGTGGCTGGAAAAGGCTGGACTGAAGGACAGCACAGAGGCACTAATCATGGCAGCACAAGAACAGGCAATCAGTACAAGATCAATAGAGGCTGGGGTCGAAGACACCAGGCAGGACCCCCGATGCAGACTGTGCAAATATGCCTTGGAAACAATACAGCACATAACAGCAGGGTGTAAAATGCAGGCAGGAAGTGCATACATGGAACGCCATAACCAGGTAGCTGTCATAGTGTACAGGAACATCTGCCATGAGTATGGGCTGGAAGTCCCAAGGTCAAAATGGAAGACACCTCCTAAGGTAGTTGAGAATGACCGAGCCAAGATCCTATGGGACTTCAAGATCCAGACTGACAAACAGGTGATGGCTAACCAACCAGACATCGTGTTGATCGGCAAACAGCAGAAGAAGGCAGTAGTGATAGATGTGGCAATCCCAAGCGACAGCAACATCAAGAAGAAAGAACACGAGAAGCTTGAGAAATACCAAGGGCTGAAGGAGGAGCTACAAAAGATGTGGAAAGTAAGAGCAGCAGTGGTGCCAGTGGTAATTGGAGCACTGGGGGCTGTGATCCCCAAACTGTGAGATTGGCTACAGCAGATTCCCTCAAACTCCCAGGCCTCTGGTAGAGGACCCGAGCTTGAGGATGACACATACCACCCCACGAGTGGTGATAAATTGTGTATATATATACACTGCTCAAAAAAATTAAAGGAATACTTTGAAAACACATCAGATCTCAATGGGGCAAAAAATCATGCCGTTTATACTGATATGGACTGGGTGATGTGTTAGGAACAAAAGGAAGCCACATCATTTGATAGATATGAAAATGATCAACCTACAGAGGGTTGAATTCAAAGACACCCCAACAATTACAGTGAAAAAATGATGCGGCAGGCTAGTCCATTTTGCTGAAATTTCATTGCAGCAACTCAAAATGGTGTTCATTAATTTGTATGGCGCCTACGTGGATGTATGCATGCACATAGGGGCCATACAAACGCCGAGGCATGCTCCTAATGAGACGAAGGATGGCGTCCTGGGGTATCTCTTCTCAGATCTGGACCAGGGCATTACTGAGCTCCTGGACAGTCTGAGGTGCAACTTGGCGGCGTTGGATGGATGGAAACATAATTGTCCGAGAGGTGTTCTATTGGATTTAGGTCAGGCGAGCATGGGGGCCAATCATTGTTATCAATTCCTTCATCCTGCAGGAACTGCCTGCATACTCTGGCCACATGAGGCCAGGCATTGCTGTGCACCAGGAAGAACCCAGGACCCACTGCACCAGCATAGGGTCTGACAATGGGTGCGAGGATTTCTTCCCAATACCTAATGGCAGTCAGGGTGCCGTTGTCTTGCCTGTATAGGTCTGTGTGTCCCTCCATGGATATGCCTCCCCAGACCATCACTGACCCACCACCAAGCCGGTCATGCTGAACGATGTTCAAGCAGCATAACGTTCTCCATGGCTTCTCCAGATCTTTTCACGTCTGTCACATGTGCTCAGGGTGAACCTGCTCTCATCTGTGAAAAGCACAGGGCATCAGTGACGGCCTTGCCAATTCCGGGGTTCTATGGCGAATGCCAGTCAAGCTCCACGGTGCCGGGCAGTGAGCACAGGGCCCACTAGAGGGCGTCGGGCCCTCAGTCCACACTCATGAAGTCTGTTTCTGATTGTTTGGTCAGAGACATTCACACCAGTGGCCTGCTGGAGGTCATTTTGTAGGGCTCTAGCAGTGCTCCTCCTGCTCCTCCTTGCACAAAGGAGCAGATACCGGTCCTGCTGATGGGTTGTAGACCTTCTACGGCCCTGTCCAGCTCTCCTGGAGTAACTGTCTGTCTCCTGGAATCTCCTCCATGCTCTTGAGATTGTGCTGGGAGACACAACAAACCTTCTGGCAATGGCACGTATTTGAGGAGTTGGACTTCCTGTGCAATCACTGTAGGGTCCAGGTAGCGCCTCATGCTAACAGTAGTGACAGTGACCCTAGCCAAATGCAAAACTGGTGAAAAAGAGTCAGAAAGGATGAGGAGGGGTAAAAATGTCAGTGGCTCCACCTTCTTCTTCTTGTGAGGTTTTATGGCGGTTGGCCAACTTGTGAGAAGTGCATTACCTTCACCAACTGATATGGAGTACAGCAAGGAAACAGGAAACGATTCACCCAAGCAACAAAAAAAAAAATACAAAAAAAACAGAATAACCCAACAGAATAAATACCTAATCACATTTGCCCTCATAATTTTAATTCATCTTTAAATCCTCGTCACTCTGCCAGTTTCTGGTGGTTCTATCGGTTTTCCCATCACGTTTTCAACCATTTCCCAGTTTAAATCTTGAACTTCCAGATATTTTTCTGTAGCTTTCACTATTATTTTAATTTTTTTTTCGGTTTTTCTTGTCGTCTGTGCAATAAAATTGATCACTTTAACCATAAAAGAAAAAAATCAGTTAGTGAATCTTCTTCAATTTAGGGACATTTCTCCAGAGGTTTTGAATTTGCCATGTGTTGAACTGTAGGTTTGTTTTTTCCCAACTGAGAAGGGATCCTTTTTGCAGCTTCAGCGTAAATTATTCCAAGCTCAAATTTAATTTTTTTAATTTCCTCAGACATTTCGCTAACTTCACAGCCACGATAAGCAGCAGTATATTCAGCAGCATTTGATTTGAGCTTCTTTTCCGCATTTTCCGTACTCATACTCTCCAGCACACCTTCCACATCTCTGTTTCCCTTTACAAACTGCTGGTATGTATCCTAATTTTTGGCAATTGAATATTATTGATTTTAACATTGTAACTCATGTAACCAATGAACATTTTGGTGGGTAATTGCTCTTCCTTGAATTTAATTAGCACAGATAAACTGTCAGTATTTCTCACAAGTCTCCACTGTACAGGATTCTGGCACCTCTGACTTCTCCTACAAGTTTATATATGGATTTTGTTAAGTGAACCGGATTCCAATTTGCAAAAGAGTCTACCTGATTAACGACTTTGATTATGACTTTGTATTCATTTTGCTGTGGAATGCATAGACTGATCATCACTTGACAGCTCTGAACTTGACTCCCCTTCAACTGATCTCTGCTTTTTCCGCTTTTTCTCATTTTTTGAGGCTACCCTCTTCCAACTTTCTTCATTGTCACTATTCCCCTCTTCCATCCCACAATTAATCACTTCCTGATTCCTCACTACTCACGGCCCCAAACATTTCTCCACAAGCGACTTCGAAACACGCGCCATGCACCAAACCGTGGCCTTCACCTGTAAAACCATTCCTGTTTTGATGTCTTTTCGTTGTTGTCCCTCTAGTGCACCTGTTGTTATTTTCATTAACACCAAAGCAGCTGAAACTGATTAACAACCCCCTCTGCTACTTACCTGACTTAACTTGATGCTATACTCTGATTAGTGTTCTAAAGTGTTAGTAGTGTATATATATATATATATATATATATATATATATATATATATATATATATATATATATATATATATATATATACACACACACACACACTACCGTTCAAAGGTTTGGGGTCACATTGAAATGTCCTTATTTATGAAGGAAAATCACTGTACTTTTCAATGAAGATAGCTTTAAACTAGTCTTAACTTTAAAGAAATACAGTCTATACATTGCTAATGTTGTAAATGACTATTCTAGCTGCAAATGTCTGGTTTTTGGTGCAATATTTACATAGGTATAGAGGCTTATTTCCAGCAATTATCACTCCAGTGTTCTAATGGTACAATGCGTTTGCTGATTGGCTCAGAAGGCTAATTGATGATTAGAAAACCCTTGTGCAATCATGTTCACACATCTATAAAAACAGTTTTGCTCGTTACAGAAGCTACAAAACTGACCTTCCTTTGAGCAGATTGAGTTTCTGGAGCATCACTTTTGTGGGGTCAATTAAACGCTCAAAATGGCCAGAAAAAGAGAACTTTCATCTGAAACTCGACAGTCTATTCTTGTTCTAAGAAATGAAGGCTATTTCATGTGAGAAACTGCTAAGAAATTGAAGATTTTTTACAACAGTGTGTACTACCCCCTTCAGAGGACAGCACAAACAGGCTACTGCGGGTACTATTTAATTAAGATGCCAGTTGGGGACCTGTGAGGCGTCTGTTTCTCAAACTAGAGGCTCTAATGTACTGATCGTCTTGCTCAGTTGTGCAACGCGGCCTCTCACTTCTTTTTCTACTCTGGTTAGGGCCAGTTTGTGCTGTCCTCTGAAGGGGGTAGTACACACCGTTGTAGAAAATCTTCAATTTCTTGGCAATTTCTCGCATGGATTAGCCTTGAATACTGTAAAAATGTCCACAGCTGCATATTAATTATCTATTCTTCAGAAGCACAGTACTTATATTTGTAAAAACACTGTACAGTATAGTATTTTAATAATATTTTAAATTTACTTGTTTATATATGATGTTAATGTTATTTTTACCCATGTTTTGGCTGTTTTGTTTTTTAATTCATACTGTTTTATGTTTTGCTTTTTTTTCTCTGGTCACTGGTCAGCTGTGTTTGTTGTTAAGAGCTTAACAGATAAAATTGGATTGGATTTTTTTTTCAACTTTGTCACTTATTCTAATATTTTTATACACTTTTAAAGGTCCACATAGTGTGACCCCTTTTACTGTGATCTGTTGCTGCTGTAACTCCACTATTTCCCCACAGTGGGACAACAAAGGGAGTTTCTATTCTATGTAGTGTATATATGTGCTGTTTATTTAGTAATGTCTTCCAAAGCTCTGATGCCTTCATGAAGTTCTCCCTCCAGCCCTGATGTCAACAGTCTGTTGATTTAAACAAAAACACTCTGCAGTGCTGAGGCAGCCTTCGACTGTTCTGCTTATAGCAGGTCGACCTCCCCAAGATGGCGGCCGCAATTTCTGCGCCGTGACAGTCAACGCGGGGTGTACTTTTAAATTATCACTATGGTAGGGACGGTTTTCTCCGATTGCAGTGAACTCTGTGCGAACAACAGGTTTAACCGGAGTAAATTACTAACTAGACCGCAGTCATTAAAACCCAATGCTGTAATTCAGCGAGCTGACCGTAGTAAGATGGCCGCCGGGGAAGTTAGCTTTAGCTTAGCATGTTGATCTCCTCTAATCAGTTTTTCAATCAGATGAGGCTAAAATCCACAGTGTGCATCATCAGGGAATCGTTTCTATCAGGTGTTTCCTACCTATCCGGTGTAAGATGATCTGGGGGATCCTGGTGAAATCCAGCAGTAGATGTTGATCGTCCATCTTTTCCTCCGAATTGACCAAACTCCCTTTAAACACCGTGAATGTTTCTTCAGCAGGAGTTAACTGCTCGGTGATAAACTCTCCTTGAAGCTGGACTGAAGACATTCTCACTGCAAACACTCCCAGATTATCAGCCTCTCTACAATGATTCCACACACAAGCTAAGCTAATGCTGCTAATGCTACCCGATCCCTACCAGCAGCTCATTGCGCATGCGCAGCTACATGTACATCTTCACCAGTGATTTTATTTTGTAAAAATAAAAAAACTAAATTACGTTTTTTCCTGCATAAAAACGGATAGCGCTGTAAACTATAATGTCCTAAAGGTTAATAATGTATTTACTGAGAAAATAAATGCATTAAAATGTAATACAGCGCTGCTTAAAGTTTATGTTTTGTACTTGTTTTTTGATTGTCTTTTTTTTTCTTAAAAAAACAAAACAAACAAACCCTTATTTAACCACTGTACATAACATCAGGTGCCAGTACAGAACTGCATAAACAGCATTCACAGAAAGTGAATATCTTAATGTAAAATGACACCAAAGATAAAAGGAGAGGGGACAATGATAAAAATAATAAAATTAATAACAATAATAATGATGATAATGGGGAAACATTATGTTACACATATTTTCACAAACAGGGCATTAAACAAGCAGTTGGAATTTACTCACAAAGAAAAAAAATTACCAGCACTTTTGGTTTTTACAAATTCTAAAGATGTTACATAAGATTTTGTCTCATTCTCCCAATGGGATATGAATGGTTTACATTTGAACAAATTTTACTAATAAAACTGAAATATTAGCACTAACTTAATTACCTCCAAACTTCATAACTATATATAACACTTTTCTTCAGGAAAAGTCAGGTAACTGAATTCCTTTAGAATGGATCCACAATAGAAAATCAAGCTTAAAGCTTTGGACTACAGTGCAATTAAAGAAAAGGTGTTCCAGATTTTCACTTTCAACCTCACAGAAATCCCAGTGTCAAAAATTGACATTTTCCTTGATAGTTCGTTTGTAGAATAAAATCTGTTAATTATTCTAAATTGAATTTGTATGAAATGTATGAAAGGAATTTAGTTCTGATCATCTTTTTCTATACAGAAATCTTTAAAATATATTCTCTCTTTATATGGCTGGAAAATAAGCAAAATGTCACATAACGCCTCAGAAATGTATTGTTACATCGAGTGCTGAAAAAACGTACTTCGTCTATAAAGAATTTTTTTGGTTTCGTAGAAATATCAGAAATTATTATATCTTGTCTAACCAATAGGCTGAAGAGGAAAAAGGAATGATTTAAAGATCTGATTATATTTACTCTGAATAGGCTACAATTGATTTGATACTTTTCACAAAACTCCTGAAAAAGTAACAGGTTACTGCTGCTGTCCATGAAATGAGAAATATTCCTTTTTATACCATTCATCCATAAATATAGATTTTCTTTTACTCAGAATGTATCTATTGTTCCAGACAGGGTGCTATGGGGAGTAAAATTAAGGTTAGTTTCCATTAAAGAAGAACCTGTTTATGAAAATCAAATGATTTAAGTTGTAATTAATTTATTCTGAAATCACATTGTAAAATTAATTAAATTTCCCCTATTTTTTTAAGACTAAATGTATATCTGACCAAACTGAAAGATTATTATTTACTATTGATTTCAACCATTTAAGTTTTAATACAGCATTCATAATAATTACCTTTACCATCTTCATCAGTTTTAATAACATCATCTTTCTTTATGTAATGATTATTATTGATTAAGAATTGATTTACATTTTTCAATGTTTTTCCAAATGTTAATGTTATTTTATTGGAATGTCCTGTTTCTGGTAATATTCCATATTAATAAAGATATTCATCAGGCTGTGGAAGTTAATCATTCTTATTCATAAAGGTTGAAGAGATGCTGTTAATATTAATTAAAACAGCTGTATATCTGGAATTGAGTTATTGGACAAGAACATAATAATTAGTCAACTGGCCGAAGATACAACCCTTATTTTGAAAAATGAAGAACAAATTCCTTTAGCTCTCTAAAGTATAAACTTATTTTCTAAGGTCTCTGATCTTCAGTTAAATCTAAACAAATGTGAACTTTTTATTTTGAAAGACCATCCATCACAATCATTATTTAACATTAAAATGAGGTGAAGGGCTTGGTCGTCGTGACATAGCCTTTTTTTTAAGTAGCGTACTTAAGATATGTTTCTGTTGAATATTTACGAATCTCAGATTTCCGGCAGGTGTCCCCCCCAATTGTAAACATATTCCTACGCCCTTGGTCAAAGTTTTAAAGATAAATGGATGTTTGCCATAATCAAAGCAAAACAAACCCATCATCATTAATTAAATCACTTTAATCAACTAAATCTAAAACCAGTTCAATGTTATTATGAATGGATCATCCTTTAAAAAAAAAACTGATTGAGTTTCACCAATTACCGTTTATCTGAAATACAATTAGAAAATAGTTTATAATCAGTATTCAAAAGACTGATGGGAAGTTGTCTAAAATCCTTTTATCTTTTCCTGCTTCACTGATGAGAACAATCATTCATTGCTTTATAGTTGGCATCCATTCCTCTTTTTAATGCATTCTAATAAGACATTTAAAAATAATTTCCTTATATTGGTCCAAAAGGATCGGTAATAATTAACAGTAAGGCCATCCGATCCGGGGATTCATTGAACATCATTTTCTTTACAGCAGCATCCTCTTTCATTTTATGCTCAGCATCACAGATGCTGCAGACAATTGAGAAAGCTTTCTGGATGGGATGCAAAACATCTTCAAACTTGAAAAAAAAAGGCCAGTGGTTTTGTTTTTAACTTTTCTTGGTGTGTTATGTGAAAATTGTTCATTGTGAATTGTTTAAAACTTCAAATCAGGTTAAATAATCAGTGATGGAGTTTTAGTGTAAAGAAGAAAGAAGTCTTGATTATATTGGTGTTGGAATAGACTTTAATCCCTAATAATTAATTCACCTGCACAATAGCAAGGATAAAATCATATAAAACAGGATAAAAAAAAATAGATTAAAAATAAATAAATAATTAATATAAAAACACTGAGTCCTTCAAGAGGCATTAAGTAATCCATCCACTCAGAAGTTTAATTTACCCTAATTCTAGTTCATTGTTATATTCATTCAATCATTCAGACAGCAGACCTGATATCTAATTAGAAATTTATCAGCTGTCCTGAATTTATGGGATTAATAATTTCTTTCATCTGGATTATTTCTCATATAGGAATAAAAGTAAACGAGAGGCTGATAAATCTGCAAAACCAGCTACTAAAAGCAGTCAGATTGATATAATAGAACCATTTAGTAAAGGTGAATGAAATCAGTAATTAAGCTAAAGGTTAGAGAAAGATGGCCGAATTAGTAGGAAGAAGAAAGAACTGGAAGATGGTGGAATAGTATTAAAAAAAAGTTGGAATTATGATGAAAACAGGAAGGAATAGAAAGGAGGAAATAATCAGATACAGATTCTACTTTGGTCAAACAGGTTTAAATAAAACAATAATTCAATTAGGGAAACACGCTACAGGGAAATTATATTTTTATTTTCAAGAAGAATCAGTGGATGTTTTATTGTTTCTCACTAAATATGTAGATTAGATAAATGAAAGCCAACAAATTACAACTAAACATCAAAAATCTTTAAGACAAAGACTCTAAATCAGAGGGTAATTCTTCATACTATATATATATATATATATATATTTTTTTTTTTTTTTTCTTGTATTGTTTTTTAATCCACAGTCCTGTGCAGATGGTGGCGGTGGCTCCAAAGGTTACTTTCAACCGCCAATAACACAAGAAGAAGAAGAAGCTAAGCTAATGCTCCTTATGCTGCTAGCATTAGCTTAGCTTGTGTGTGGAGTCATTGTAGAGAGGCTGATAATCTGGGAGTGTTTGCAGTGAGAATGTCTTCAGTCCAGCTTCAAGGAGAGTTTATCACCGAGCAGTTAACTCCTGCTGAAGAAACATTCACGGAGTTTAAAGGGAGTTTGGTCAATTCGGAGGAAAAGATGGACGATCAACATCTACTGCTGGATTTCACCAGGATCCCCCAGATCATCTTACACCGGATAGGTAGGAAACACCTGATAGAAACGATTCTCTGATGATGCACACTGTGGATTTTAGCCTCATCTGATTGGAAAACTGCTTAGAGGAGATCAACATGCTAAGCTAAAGCTAACGTCCGGTTGAGAGCAGAGCCTAAAAGGCTAAAGTCTGCATCATGTTTGGTCATTGCAGCTTTTCAGGCTAAACTCTGCTGTTCCATGTTGTTTCCGATGCTTAGATTCCAACATGGAGGCTGTTCTGATCCCTGATTAAATCTTATCGTCTCTTTCTGACCAAACTGAAGCTAGCTTCAGGCTAAGCTAACGGCTAATCCGCCTCTTCTCTCATCACTTTAAGTGTCTTTAATCTGCTCTTCTTTAAAACTACAGCACACAGACACCCGAACATAGATTAGATTATTCTGAGCTAAAAGTAGAGTCTTTCAACCCCCCTTTAGGATTTATGAAAGCTTTATCTGCTTTGTGAAACTTCTTTTGTTACATCTGGGCCTCATTATATCCAGTGTTGCAGATCAGATGGTGATTGCAGCTGGAATATGCAGATGTTTCTGTGGCTTTAAGGACTCCTCCATAGAAATTGGAAATAAACAAACCATGTTCATCTTTAAGAACTATTAATTATTCTAATATTTGCTCTGAT
The DNA here is from genome assembly GCF_016077235.1 of Cyprinodon tularosa. NCBI lineage: Eukaryota > Metazoa > Chordata > Actinopteri > Cyprinodontiformes > Cyprinodontidae > Cyprinodon > Cyprinodon tularosa. The sequence continues at coordinate 79,326 of NW_024039666.1, forward strand.
TGAAATTCTTCAATTTTTATTGCACTTTGTTTCAATAATGTCTTCCAACCGGTAACTTGGCACCTTTACACTGTGTGAAACTGCTTTAATTTATATTTCAGAGCCTCAGAGTCATCAGAGAAATATCCTAATAGATCTGAAGATGCAACAAAGATCAGAAATCACAGAGTGATCATTAAAGCTTACTGAGATGTTAAAGAGCCACAAGAAATAAAAGGTTCAAAAGGATCAGCTGGCTTAAACAGTCACGCTTTGTTTGTTGTCAGAAGATCTGACAGAATGTAGAGTAGATTAGTTTTTACTCTTGGTTTCAGAATAAAGTAGAAATAAGCTGGGGAGGGGAAAATTGAATTGGAGTTTGGTGATTGAAGTCAACATGCTGACTGTGTTTCTACAGGTTCATGGTGTTAAAGAGCCAGAATTGATCCATTATCCATTTATTAGCTCACTTTGAGAAGAGCAAACTACCACAGTTCTTCAGCATCATGCAGGCCTGGGTGATAAAATGAATGTTTGGTATTGGAATGGCTGGTATTTCCAGTCCCCTTTAAGACGCTGCAGCGTGTGTCTAATAACGTGACTCCACCCATCCAGTCAGAAGAAGCATAAACAAACAGAATGGCGGATGAGTCCAGTGAAGCAGTGGCTGCCACAGCTGTAAACAAAACATCAGTTAATCCTGTGGAGCTGAAAGAAGCAGTTGATCTCGTGACAGACAGGTTTTGAGCAAAGGTTTCTGAGTTTAAACTTTTAACATCATTCAGTCTGATAACTGTAACCAACTGTAATTGTAACTGTTGGATGTGTTACATGTAGTAACACATCCAACCTTCCAGCACCTACAGAACAACCACACTGCTCAGTAGGGGTGAGTATTGCCATGGGTGTCAATATGATACTTGTGTCACTATACAACATTATCATGATATTGCAATATCACTAAATATTGCGATATTTCCCCAGTTATCAATATTAAATGTATAAATAAAAACAAGTGCTGTATATGTTCATCAGCAGATATTGATCATTTAGTTATTTTGGTATGTTTGGGGTTGGAGTCAGTCTACGTTTTCCACTGTGACTGTCGCTACTATAAATATGGTAGAGCTGTGGAGCCCCACTGTTTCCTGCGGTCTGGTTTACTGAAAACGTTTTTTTAAGCCTGAAATAAAGAGTTTCCTCAACATCTGTTTCTGTTACCATAGCAACATCCCGAAATATCTGAAAAAACTTTTTTTTACTTGTCAAAAGCACAGTTTCAAACTAAATTACATTCTTCACATCTAGAATAAAAATTCTGGATGTCTAGAAATGAATTATAGATCTCCATACTCCTTTTCTTACTGCTCATCATTTGTATTATTCTGACTATGAAGTGTAGTATTTCAGATAAAATAAATACATATTCACTCAAGCTGGTAAATGTTAAAATGTGTAAAGAAATATAGATAAATAAAACTTCATTCTTACTAGTACAATTTATTTTTCTTAACTTTTTACTTAACACCTTACTGCTCAAGGTGGGTCGCTCTGTCAGCTAAAGGCACGTTTTAGAGTCTCTACACTCGTATTAATCGATTACTAAGTTAGTTGATGATTATTTCAGTAATGTATTAATCACTATTAATCCCATCAATTGTTTCAGCCCTCGTTATTTCGCATTATTATTCATCTTGTAGTGATACATAAAGAGAAAACTTTTAACCAACTTATCACAGCAAATATAACCTAGCAAAGCCTAGGACCGAGCCTTAGGACCCATGAAAACCTCTGGACACAGACCTCTGAATGCAGCACGAGGAAGAGACTCTGGAAACCCAGTTTATTAGCCATTAAAATGGATTTAAAATGTCAAAAATGTACAAAAGATAATCTATTTTATAATCTGGTAATGCAGTTATCATCCAGATTCAGCTGCTATAAACAACTAGAAGGCAGCAGAAACCAACAGAAATGTCGGCTGCATCAAGCTCAGGTTATTGAGTGAACGGCGCCTCATCCGCCTTCCTAGCATGTAGCCTCAGTGACCAGTGGGCGGAGCTATGCTGCTTGGAAACCTTCAAACGTACTTTTAAAGTTGGCTCATTCCTGATGGACTGATTGGTCAGGGGAAGTTTGTAGGTTTCCTTTCACACCTGAAAAGTTTTTAAAACTAAATTATTGGTGGTTTGAAATTCTTACATTTATTCACTTCATTTACTCTCAGCTTTCTTGCCTTGATTTGTGCTTAAAAATGTAACTTTGTTCACTGTTGGTGACGTTTCACAAATACACGTCTATGATTACAGACAAGTAAATAGTTTCAATGTTTCTCCAAACAGAAATGAACGGTGAGAAGGAGACTGATTCCTACTGTGAGAGTTTAGCAGATCAGCACCAGTAGCCTTTAGTTAATGGGCTGATCTTAACCAGCATCTTTCCCAGACCGGTTTGAGGACCCGACGCCTCCACATCCAAGCAGTTAACAAGTTCTACATCTCTGGAAGTTCATCTAACTAATAAATACGGGTTTGGATGTGAAGAAAACTGTTGTTTCCATGACGATGGATGGAAATCTGTGCAGCTACATTTTATTCTAAAAAAGTGCTAAACTCAAGGACAAATAATTGAACACAAAATTATTATAGAGATGAACAGATTTAAAAATGAAAATGGAAAGAATAAATGCAAAAAAATTCAAAAATGAAATGAGCAAATTTTAATCTACAATAAATCAACCCATGGTGCTTATCTCCAGCAGTCTGTGTGCTAAAAGCAGGATACACCCTGGAAAGGTCATCTAAAATGAACATCACCTGAAAATTTGTTTAAATATTTCTGTAAGGGTTAAGAATCTAGAGATCATCTGTTCAGACAGATTGTAAAACTTTGATGACCAAATGCTCCAAACCAGGCCAGATGACAGCAGAGCATTGGTCTGTCTTTTATAAGCTGTGATTGTAACGTCAGAGCTGCAGTGCATTCTGGGAGATGTAGTTCCATTCTGTTTATATGTAGTTATATCAACACAGGGATGATTAAAGTGAAGTGTCCTTTCTTTAACCACCAATAGAAAGTCTTTCTGCTTTTTGTCTTTCAGACCGCCTGCAGGATTATGTTGGAAAAGAGGAGGATTTCTCTGACCAGCAGCTCTATGAGCAGGAGAGGAATTCCAGTTTGGACCAAGAGGAACCAGAACCTCTGCAGATAAAAGAAGAGCAAATAGAGACAGAACATCCCTGGACAAAAGAGGAAACCATGGAGGTCCCCATAGGTGAGCATGAAGAGCAGCTTTTTAAAAAAATAATGAAAATAAAGGCCACTAGAATCTGAAACTATAATCTTAAAGGCTTCCTATGTAACTTTTGGCCTCTAGAGAAGCTAAACCTGTAAATTTCTTTTTTTTACTCACTTTTTATTGAGTCCATTTTTTATTTATTTATTTATTTTTTATTACATCTATCAAAACCTTTCCTCAGATAGTCTTAGGGCTGGACGATATAGAAAAAAAGCTTATCGATTAAAAAAAGATGCATATTGATCGATATCGATAATTATTGAAAAGATTTGAGACCATATTTTATGTCCAGCTCTGCCTGGACTTTTTATGATATTGCTAAATGATTTAATTTTAATAAAGAACACAAACACAGACTTCCAATGAAATATTTATTTAACCAACTTTTTTACCCATAACAATTGTTTTAAAGAAAAATAACTTAAGAGACCTGAGTTATGTTATTAAATACTGACAAAGAATAAACTAAAGTGACCAAACTAAATATAACAAATAAATATATAGAATACCCTATCTGGGTGGGAATAGTACACCACCAGCTTGAGGTATTTAAAAGATTGTAGGACTAGGCTACCATGTAAACTCCACTCAACAAGAACAAAAACCCAAATCAACTCACCCTTTAGCCTAGCATTTCTATTCTTCTAGAGGTGCTGCTGGCACCTCGTTATGGTTCAGCTTAGTTTCCTGCTTTAACCTGAGTTATTACTTTGAAGTTTTTGGCCCCTCAGTATTTTTCTCTCAATTGTTAGAACTACGTGGGAAACAGCCCAGAACTGAATAAATTATATATATATATATTTTCCCGAAATTCCCGAAGATTCCTCGGAGGAGAGCCGCGCCGGGGCCTACACAGCTCGTTCTCCTGCGGCTGTGAGCGGCTGAGATGATAAAAAAAAGTTGGTTGTGTTATCAGACTTCGTTTTCACTGGTTCCCTACACATTTTACAGATGACTGTGGTTTGTTTTTTGTCCGACTTGCCATGACCGAAATACTGGCGAACTACAAAAACCCTTCTTTGGAACAATTTCCTCCGCCTCTCCTTGCTGCATCTTCATGTGCTCTGTGTTGTGGTTTGAGAGGGCGGCGCTTGGTGACGGCGTGCCTGGGTCCGCGATTGTGATTGGTTGGGAGGAAGTAGTGACTAGCATAAACCTACATGCTAGGCTACAATGAGAAGGAAGGAAAACTGCGTTTCTTTATCGAACTTTTATCGACTCTCTTTTTTTCTATTGCGCCACACGTCTATCGATCGATATATATCGTTATTGAATTATCGACCGGCCCTAGATAGTCTCAGCTTAGTTAGCCAAACTAAGTTCACTGCAGTCCACCCATAAGCTGACAACAATACTCTTGGTAATCTGAACATTTTATCCTTTAATCGCATCATTAAGCCTCATTAGAGGAAAAGGAACTAAAAAAATTTAATTTTAGAATAATTGCAGCAAATCAAATCCTAATTTTAACTCAGCTCTCTCCACATCAATGGTTCTGAAAGCAGAGCTTCATTATCATGAATATCAGATTAGACAGTTTAGTCATATTTTAGGCTGATTTTGATCCAGGAGCCTTTGCATGAGTTCAGTCTGTTTACAGAGTAGCTGAGAGACTAAAGCCTCATTGAGTCTGCTGTTCTGCTCCGCTGCCATGACTACATGCTGTCTGTAAAACAACACATTAATGTTACAGCTTTGGTATCAAACCTGGAACCATCCCATAAACAACTGGGAAAGGGAAATATTGTTGACCAACTAATGAAATGTTCTAACGCATTTATACCCATAAACAAACACTTTAAATACATAGCAATAAGAGGTTCTCGACCCTGATTTTTTTCACATGACAAAATCAGATCTCCCTGGCCAGTTTTCCCAATTTTTCCTAAACTTGTCCGATTCTAATCTAAAAGAAAAAAATAGCCTTCAATCCTACAAATTTTATGCATTATTTCAACCCAATCTTCCATTGCTGGGGCCAGTGGCGGCTGGCCAATAGAGGGCGCTAGGGCGCCATCCCACACCAAAGGACAATGATTCCATTGTTCGTCAGATTGATGACATATTTCCACCCTGGGTCGCCCGTTGACTCTGGATAAAGGTTGTGCAGTAGCTCCTCTGCAATACAACGGTATAGGAGAGCTTGGGGAGCAGAAAGAAATAAGTAAACCTGTGGAGATGCTCAGATGCATAGGCGTAACTTCAGTTACAGTCCCCACCAATATTTTGTACGCGTATTTTACTTTCGGTTCTGTGTATATCTGATTAAAACCCCATTAATGCCGCTCCTCAGAAAGAAAATAAAAAAGTTCTCCCTGCTGCTCACTGTCCACAAACCCCGACAAAAAAAACTCTGCCGCTCCTCTGAAAAAATTATCTGTTGCCTCTCGCTTTCTCCCCATCCAAGTGTAAGTTTTTTGGCCGAATTAAAATGAGTAACAAAACATGACAGCAGCATTTAATGCAGGTTATTCTTCTTTCTAACAGGGAACAAATATAATTCAGATCGCTTCCTCAGTGGAAGATGCTACGGGTTTTCAGGTAAAATGCAAACAGTGTTGCGAAAATATTCTTGATGAGATGTGTGAGATAAAGGACATTTTAAGGTTTTAATGTTGAATACGTGTCATTCAGCAGGCAACAAGCATGCTAACCAATTCAGGGACAGCAGTGGACTCAGATTTGCAGGTTAGAGGGACTTGTGGAAATATTAAGACCCAATTTTAGTCAGGAGAGACTTAAAGTAGTAAAAGAAGAGAGAATAGTGTAAAAATAAGTTAATACCGTATTTAAAATATAACTGAACCGTTGGAAAAAAACCTCAAACCACTTTTGTCCCGCCCTGTGACGTCAGCTACACTACATTCAGTATCGTTGCCATAGAAACAGACAACAGCGCCAATATATCAGAATTATACTAAAAGACACGCAAATAATTTCCCACATAAAAAACAGAACTTTCAGTCCATTACAGTTTTATATATTGAATCTGTTTTCTTGTTCAGAGTTGTTCAGTTTCTGTTGTAGAAAGCTTTGATTGTTTTTTTGTCTCTTGTATCAGCTTATTTTTGGGGAAACTTGTTAAGTTTAGATTTATGTGATATTTTTGCACAAAATATATAAGTGAATATTGTAACAGTTCTGTTTTCAACTGTAAGCATTAAATTAATATATGTTATTCACATTTTTTTGGCTTTACCCTTTCCAACAAAAAAAAAGGCGTCGCGCAGGTAGCTCCCTTTCCTTATGAGCCGTCCCCACCAACTTTCAACACAAAGTTACACCCTTGCTCAGATCATAAGTTTGTAAAAAGAAAAATAACCTTAACAGTCAGGAATGAAAAAAAACAACAACCGTAGTTGTATTTTTCCTGTTTCATCCCTTTAATCTAGGGATTACTATTCCAAGTAACCAAAACCAAAAGAAACATCTTTTACCTCAGATTCCCCATCCTGGCCTCTCCTAAAATACCGAAACCGTTGTTTATATCCAGAAAGTCTCTGTAGTTGTTGATCCCTTCTGGACTCTGTTGGTTTTCCAATTCAGGAGTCTGATCTTCTCCAAGCTGCCCTCAGTTGGTTTAGTCACTAACAGCGGGGGGGGCCCGTCTCTGCCATATCCTTATTAGCCTCCTCTGCTGTGTTGTATCCAATCATTTCTCCACACACATTTTGGCCGGGAGTGGTGTCTGGAACCTTTTTGCCTCGTGTTATTAAGGAGAATTAAACTGGGTGCTAATCGGTATGGAATATGCAACAAACTAGATGGGTGTTGGTCAGGACTCAGGAATGAAGAGCAAGAGGTGATTTTCCTTTGCAACAGGCTTCACTAGCTGTGCACTTTGTTGTGAACTCCCTGTTGGAACAGTTCTGAAAAACAAAAACGATAAAAAATATATTAAACTATATAATATCAGGTATTTAAACTGAGGTCCATTAACAAACATACACACAGGCTATACATGATAATATTTCAGTCAGGATCTCTTTATTCAGAAGCTTATGTGATCCAACAGCACCATCTACTGGTTCAACAACACATCTCCCCCAGGCGTCCAGGTTGAGCTCTGAGTGCGTTAGAAATGCTGCTGCCATTATGGGAGAGCCTGCTAGCATTCTCTGCTCGTATTTTGCTTCTACTAAAAATCTAAAATAATAACAAAGATCTATGACTGTATACTAGGAGCAAAGTAATCCACAGTTTATAAGAGTAAGAACAGAGGAATCACTGAAATCTTTCAAAGAGGACTTTTTGAAACATAACGGGAGTCTGTTTTGCAAGAAGATAATGTCAATATATAATTTTATTTTCTGAATACTTTTAAAGTATTACATAATAAAATTTGTCCATTAATAATGTTCTCTCATAAAAACATACTCAGAAGCTCCATGGATCTCAAAGTGTTTACAAAATGCCTTCAAAAAACTATATAGAGATTTCATAAGGCATAGATCTTTGAAGATGGAGAATAAATTAACTGCTCTTCTATGAATAGCTAAACAGGATTACTATAATAAATTATTAGATAGAGATAAGAAAAATATCAAAGGGATTTGGATTGTATTGAATAATTTTATCAAGTAAAACTCAGAAAAAATGAAATTTCTGCAGTTCTTTGTAAATAATGAAAACAATTTTGAGGACATTAATGACATTGTTCATAATTTTAATATTTTGTGAGTGTGGGACCCAAACTGGCAGAAAATAATCTTTGATTCTACAACAACTGGAGCTCTGAATGAAACGTTAATCAGCAGAAATCCTTATTCAATGTTTTACACTGGTGTTGGAGAGACGGAAAATATAGATATAGTCACCTGACTGTTGTTGATATGACAGTAATTAAGAAGATAATTAAGGAAATTATTCAGGCTTAACTTACATCTGCAATCTGTCATTTCAGTCAGTAAATTTCCAGAAAAGATGAAAATTGCCAAAGTTATTCCACTTTATAAATGTGAGGACAGACAATTCAATTCAGTTTATTTATATAGCGCCAAATTCACAACACATGTCATCTCAAGGCACTTTACAGTTCACCCAGATCATACAGTCAAATTGATACAAAGTTTTCTATCTAAGGAAAACCAGTTGATTGCATTGACTCATTGACTCAAATACAATCCCCCACACTAAGCATGCTTGTAGCGACAGTGGAGAGGAAAAACTCCCTTTTAACAGGAAGAAACCTCCAGCAGAACCAGGCTCAGTGTGAGCGGCCATCTGCCGAGGCCGACTGGGGTTCAAGGAGACAGAAGCAGAGATACAAAAAGCAGCTGTAAAAGGCGGCCCCGTCCAGGAAACACACAGCCAGGCAGACGAGCTCCAAGGCAGCTCCCATGCCAGAGGACGAAGAAAGCACATCCACTCAGTCACGGTCAGAGAAACAGGACCACACTGGAAAACAGGCCGATCTCCAACATCTATAAACAAGGGTGTTGATAGAAGCAGCATAGCTGATGTTTCTTTCCAGGATGACGTCACAGCCAAACAGGAACAGACGAGGCAAAGCTACTCTGAGGAAAAGCAGAGAGAGCAGAAGGTTAGAGATTGAACTAACAGATTCTGCAGAATAGGAGAACAGAGAGAGAATGAAGCAGAATGATGAAATGGGGGTCCCTATGTCCTCCAAAAGTCTAAGCCTATAGCAGCATAACTATAGAGATAGCTCAGGATAACCTGAGCCACTCTAACTATAAGCTTTATCAAAAAGGAAAGTTTTAAGCCTAGCCTTAAAAGTAGACAGGGTGTCTGCCTCACGGACTAAAACTGGTAGTTGGTTCCACAGGAGAGGAGCCTGATAACTAAAAGATCTGCCTCCCATTCTACTTTTAGAAATTCTAGGAACCACTAGTAAACCTGCAGATTGAGAGCGAAGTGCTCTGTTAGGAACATAAGGAACAATCAGATCTCTGATATAAGATGGAGCTTGGCCATTTAAGGCTTTATATGTGAGAAGGAAGATTTTAAATTCTATTCTTGATTTAACAGGAAGCCAATGAAGAGAAGCCAGGATAGGAGAGATATGATCTCTCTTTTTAATTTTCATTAGAACTCTGGCTGCAGCATTTTGGATCAGCTGAAGGCTTTTAACTACAGTTTGTGGACTTCCTGATAGTAAAGAATTACAATAGTCCAGCCTTGAAGTAACAAATGCATGGACTAGTTTCTCAGCATCACCCCTGGACAGGATATTTCTAATTTTTGCAATGTTCCTCAGATGAAAGAAGGAAATTCTAGAAACCTCCTTGATATGGGACCTAAATGACAGGTCCTGATCAAAAACAACACCAAGATTTTTTACTTTATTATCTGAAATCAGTTTAATCCCATCCAAATGAAGTGACTGGCTAATCAGTTTCTTTTTCAGAGACTCTGGTCCAAAGACTATAACTTCTGTTTTGTCTGCATTCAGAAGCAGAAAGTTAAGAGTCATCCAGGTTTTTATGTCTTCAAGACATGCCTGTAATCTATGTAATGGGTTAGCTTCATCTGGATTTATAGACAGATATAGCTGGGTATCATCAGCATAACAGTGGAAATTAATCCCATGCTGTCTAATAATTCTACCAATTGGGAGCATGTATAAAGTAAAGAGAATTGGTCCTAGCACTGATCCCTGTGGTACTCCACAGGTAACCTTTGAGCGTGTTGAAGATCTATCATTAACATGAACAAACTGAATTCGATCAGATAGATAAGATTTAAACCAGTCTAGTGCTGTTCCTTTAATTCCAACAAAATATTCAAGTCTTTCTAAAAGAATATTATGGTCAACTGTATCAAATGCAGCACTAAGATCCAACAGGACGAGCACAGATACAAGTCCATTATCTGAGGCCATGAGAATATCATTAGTGACTTTCACCAGAGCTGTTTCAGTGCTATGATGAGCTCTAAAGCCAGACTGAAACTCTTCAAAAAGTTCATTATGGTGGAAGTGATCGCAAACTTGTTTGGCAACTACTTTCTCAAGAATTTTGGATAAGAAAGGAAGATTGGATATAGGTCTATAATTGACCAAGTCATCTGGGTCAAGAGACGGTTTCTTAAGCAGAGGTTTAATTACAGCAACCTTAAAAGCTTTAGGTACATATCCCTGTAACAGAGATAGATTAATCACATCTAAAATGGAGGAGGAGATCAAAGGGAATACCTCCTTAAATAACCTGGTTGGAACTGGATCTAACATACAAGTTGAAGGCTTAGATGAAGACAATAATTTTGCTAATTCAGAGAGTTCAACTGGATCAAAGCAGTCTAAACCCAGTTCAGATTCCATGACTACCTCAGGTACAATCGCGGATAGAGGAGTGCTTATGATCTTATTTTTAATAAGATCAATCTTATTTATAAAGAATCCCATAAAGTCATTGCTGCTAAGAGCAGGTGGAATGGACGGTTCAACAGAGACACCATTTCACAAACTACAGGCCTGTTTCTTTACTTCCACAGTTTTCCAACATTTTCGAGAAATTGTTTGTGGATAGATTATATACTTTCATTAATAAACAAAAACTGCTTTCTGAAAGTCAGTAAGGATTTAGATCACAAAGATCTACAGCAATGGGCGTCACTGAATTGATAGAACAAGTCATCAGTGCCTTAGATAATAAGAAATCTGCAGTTGGTGTATTTATTGATCTTGAAAAAGCTTTTGACACAATAATCATGAAATATTACTTAAGAAATTGGATCATTTTGGCATCCAGGGAGTACTACTGCTCTGATTGAAAAGTTACCTAAGCTACAGGCAATAATCTGTGCAAATGGGTGACTGCCAGGCTGATCCTAAAGAACATCTGCAGGTACCTTTTCCGTCGGTCCTCTTGGTTTGTTGACCTCACCCCTCCACATACAAGCAGTTAAGTTCTAAGGAAGTTCATCTAACTAATGCATAGGTGTTGGATCTGAACAGCTTGAGACTTAAACAACAGAAAACTTAAGAAACATTTTATTTTACTCTAAAAACCAAATTTTGAAACTGAAAGGAAAAAAACAAAACAAAAATAATTTTAAAATTGAATTTTGAACTGAAGATTTAGAGTATATATATATAAAAAAAGTAAATAACAATAATAAAAAAATAAAGAACTTAATTTTAAAACCAAATTTAGGATATTTAAATCTAAAAAAAACTCACAGTAGGGCTAGTTCCTATCTCCAGCAGTCTGGGTGAAAGGCAGGGTAAACCCTGGACAGATCATCTAAAAAACATCACCTGAAAAGTAGTTTAAATATGTCTTAAATGGTTAAGAATCTAGAGATCATCTGTTCAGATGGATTCTAAATACTTTGATGAGAAAAGTCGAGATCCAAACCTTGGCAGATGATAGCAGAGCATTTGCCGGTCTTTTATAATCCATAATTGTGATATCAGAGCTACTGTGTATGCTGGGAGATGTAGTTCCAAACTGTTTATATGTAGTTGGATTGAAACAAAGATGATTTAAGTGAAGTGTCCTTTCTTTAACCTACAATTGAATATATTTCTGTCATCTTTCCAGACCGCTTGCAGGATTATGTTGGAAAAGAGGAGGATTTCTCTGATCAGCAGCTCTATGAACAGGAGAGGAATTCCAGTTTTGACCAAGAGGAACCAGAACCTCTGCAGATAAAAGAAGAGCAGCAAGAACCAGAACATCCCTGGACAAAAGAGGAAACCATGGAGGTCCTCATTAGTGAGCATGAAGAGCAGCTTGTTCTGAAGCAATGTTTGCCATGCGGAGACAACTTTCTAAAAGAAGAACTTTTAATAGATCACATGATAACTCAAACAGATCAGAAGAATAATGAATGTCTGTCCTGTGGAAAAAAATTCACCTATAAATCTGACCTTAATAAACACATGAGAATACACACAGGTGAGAGGCCTTTTAAATGTCCGTCCTGTGGAAACGGTTTCAGAACGAAATCTCATCTTAATAAGCACATCAAAATCCACACAGGTGAGAAACCTTTCTCCTGTACAACTTGTGGCAAACGTTTTATTGAAAAAAGTAGTTTGACTGAACACGTGAAGATTCATTCAGGTGAAAGACCTTTTTCTTGCAAGACCTGTGAAAAACGTTTCATCTATAAATCTCACCTTAATAAACACATCAGAACGCACACAGGTGAGAAGCCTTTCAAATGTCTGTCCTGTGGAAACAGTTTCAGAACAAATTCTCATCTGAATAAACACATCAAAATCCACACAGGTGAGAGGCCTTTCTCCTGTACAACTTGTGGGAAATGTTTTATTGAAAAAAGTAATTTGACTGAACACCTGAAGACTCATTCAGGTGAAAGACCTTTTTCTTGCGAGACCTGTGAAAAACGTTTCATATACAGATCTCACCTTAATAAGCACATCAGAATTCACACAGGTGAGAAGCCTTTCAAATGCCTGTCCTGCGGAAACAGTTTCGCTTATAAATCTGACCTTAAAAAACACATTAAAGTTCACTCTGTTGAGAAGAAATTCAAATGTCTGTCCTGTCCACACAGTTTCAAAAGGAAATCTCTTCTTTATAAACACATCAGAATTCACCCAGGCGAGAAGCCTTTCTCCTGTACAGTTTGTGGCAAAAGTTTTACTATAAAAAGTAGTTTGACTGAACACTTCAAGATTCACTCTGATGAAATACCTTTTTCTTGCAACACTTGTGGAAAAAGCTTCACTCACAAATCTAATCTTGATAAACACATCAGAACTCACACAGGTGAGAAGCCTTTCCCCTGTACAGTTTGTGGCAGAAGCTTTTCTGTAAAATGTAGTTTAACTGCACACATGATAACTCACACTGGTGAGAAGCCTTTCTCCTGCATGATGTGTGGCAAAAGTTTTACTGGAAGAACTTCTTTAAAAAAACACGTCAGAATTCACACAGGTGAGAAGCCTTTCTCTTGTACAGTTTGTGGCAAAACTTTTAATGAAAATTGTAGGTTAACTGAACACATCAGAATTCACACAGGTGAGAAGCCTTTCACCTGTACAGTTTGTGGAAAAAGCTTTGCTGTAAAACGTAGTTTAACTGCACACATGATAACTCACACTGATGAGAAACCTTTGTCCTGCACAATATGTGGCAAAAGTTTTACTGGAAAAACCTCTTTAAATAAACACCTCAAAAGTCACACAGGTGAAGAGCCCGTCTCCCGTACAGTTTGTAGTAGCGAAAGTTTTGACTAACTTAACTAAACGCATGACTCATGGGAGTAACTTTTGTAATCCATGACACATGAAACTCATCTTAAAGATATTGATTTCTTCACATAAGAAGTCACAGTAGCCGTAGACACACTGAATCCAATTCTTCCTCTGATCCGACAGAAAATCGTGTCTGATGAATTCATGGCATTTAGCGCTCATTGGGCCGGATTTATCAAGATCCAATTTTGCGTGCAGTAATTTGCGCTCGCAAACTGGAATTTTGCGCGAAGGGCTGAACCATGGTTTGCGGGTGATTTAACAGGAGTAATTGCGTACCTGGTGACGGGTGCAAAACTGTTGGAGACGCCCTATTTAAATGATGGTTTTGCGCGTTTCGTGGTTTGTGGCAAAGTAGTTTGTAGTTTGTACAAACTAGTGCATTAAGAAATTTTAATCTTACAGTGACACCCCCACCCCCTCCAAAAAAAAAAAAAAAAAAAAAAATATATATATATATATATATATATATATATATATATATATATAAAAGCTTTGGCAACCTTTATTCCCTAAGGTGGTGTGTGGCTGAATTTCTACTTCACTGCAGTAAAAAAAAACAAAAAAACAGGTGTTTTGTATTGGCCTGTAGAAAAATGCACATACCAAATGGCTCACAAGAAGTGACTGTGGATGAGATTACTGCGCGTACGCATCCCCGCAGCATTGGCATGTTGCTCCACAGGCGCAGGGGGGAGGTCGGGGTTCTCCGGTAGGGCGTCAGGGCGACATGGCATTTAGAACGTCAGACAGCACTTCTGAGATTGGGAGATCCCAGATGCAAAAAAGTGCAATGCTGCAAGGAGTTTTGTTATTTCTGGTATTGCGTGGGTCCTTCTTGTGGCTGGCTCCAAATCCATTCGGAGTTCCCCCAACAGCTCCAAAATGGCAATGCTGGATAAACGAAATGTTTTGATGATCGTTTCCTCGTTCATTCCAAAAATATTCACACGGAGTGAAAAAATGCGTTCTCTGCGTCTCCTTGCTTAATTTCGATGTCTCCTTCTTGCGACAATAACCGCTGCCATGTGTGCGCAATTACGCATACAGACCATTTGCACCTTCTTTTGAAACGTGTTAAATATAGACTCAGATACCGTTAGCAAAATTGCTTTCAGGTTTGATAAATCACTTTGCGAGTGCTAAATTAATATATTTACATGTTCTCCTCCCACAAGACGCACTTTTGCGTGTAAACGCCCCATATTGCATATTCATTGCAGAAAAAGTACTAAATGGATAAGAGGCGCTATTTAGCACGTTTTAAAGACCAAATCCTTTTAGCACGCTGTTGATAGATCAGTTTGTACAATTTTTAGCGTGCGCAGTGAAATAGCTCACGTTTTTATACACGCAAACCTTTGATAGATCCGGCCTATTGAGACAACTTTCTGCAAAAGGGCTTGTGTGGCTCTGACTAAGATAGATTCCATGGCTATATAAGTTGGATTATGCAGCAATTCAGCTGCACATTCATTGATCTTCTAGAAGAGAGATGTGGTTACAAAATAAAACACACCCGCTTTGGAGGAAAATACAAAATAGACTTTGAAACCCACGGGGAAAGAGTCGGTTTTGGAGTGGAACATAGCATATATAGCAAGCGGTACAGACTCATGCACGAAAAATCAACGAACCATCAAAAAACAATATTTTACCGATGATAATTCAGGAGGAAAGAAAACAGAGAAAAAATAGCGATGCCATTTGAGCCTCACAAAAAGAAATATTGTGCAAGTAATCATCATTCTCCCCGCTATTGGAAAAAAAGAAAATCAAAAACTGCTATAAACCTCCCAGATCTCTCTCTGGGAATCACCTCTTACCGCCTCAGTCAGCATATAAACCGTCGCACAGCATTTATTGCTGCATTTGCCCTTTCTTTAGATGTAGTTCCCATTATGGTTTTAATATAGGCTGTAAAAAAAATCAATAGCACAGATCTGCTCACCCTGCTAGTCCAAGCCTCTTTATGCAGTCAGGAGGCCTTGTCCATGTTTTATTTGTCATAAAATGTCCATCTAGAAACTCCTTCACCTAATTACTTGAGGCTTTTTTCCGTACCACTCTATGCAAATGTTTTTTGTATTGCATCATTTTCTGTTGTGGATGTTTTCCACTAATGTAATTACTTCTAGATTGATGTAACAAGCAGAAATGTCAATCTCATGGGTTCTAAAACTTTATATGGTTTCATATAAGTTACAATCTTTTTCCATGTTTTCTCTGATATTTTCAGAAAAGCTAAAGGTTTAATATAAATTGTTTAATGGTATTAAAATGTTTAAATGAGAATAAATAAATGTGTCTAAAGATTTTCTTTGTGGTCATTGCTTGGTGAATTCAGTTATGTCTGATTTAGTTTAAACAGATGAATTTGTACATGTTGGCTCTTAAAAGGAAAGTTGGAGTTGGTACATGAGACTTTAAAGAAAATCAGAATATAGGACGGACCTGTAAAACCAATGTTTAACCATCACTGGTTATGGTGCATTCCTTTGGTATTTCGAGATTGGAGCCTCTAAAGTCCATGTGAGGAACTCACTTGTATAGTAACCTGATCTAAAACCTCTACAGCCTGAATGTCAGAGGTTCCTAACCATCAATTGCTGTTATGCAACATGATATCCTGCAGATAATGAATAAATGATTTACTAGAACTGGAGTTGTAGTTAATTAGAAAAAAAGCACAAGTTATTTTTCAATTCCTTACTAACTTCCAGGCAACATATTTATGTCGTTTTTTTTTTATTTGAGATGCAAAGAACACAATAATGAAAATTAAAAGCTCAAATGAAAAGTCTAAGTTAAATAGTCTTTATTTTATAATCAGTTATTATATGTTCCACTGTTGGACAATCATCAATACTTTTGACTGAGAGGGGAACTCATGGTAAGACAAAATGGCCAAAGGGAAACACAAGTCAAAAAAGGTTGGCAAACACTCAGCTAAATGACAAAAAGGCCTTCTTTACTCTTTCACATAACCCCAACTACTCATCTAAAGTTGTTTTTTTAATGAATGTTCATTTTATTGGATGAACAGAAATGGATAATAACATAATTTGTAAATGAAAAATCATTTTTGAGCCAAAATCTCAGCCAAAAAGTTTGAAGAAAAAAATGTCCTTAATTAATTAAAGCTTTTCTTCATTTCCAGAAGTGATACCTATTTCTCTGTTTCTCCATATTAGAGGTGGGCGGATCGATCCTAGGATTGATACCTACACTAGTATTGATATTAAACAATATTCGTTTAACAAGTTTGATACTTTTTATTCTCTCCCACACACACTAACTGCAGCAGATTCACCAGTCGCCCTACTTTCCATCCATGTAACATCCAATATATTTCAGAACATTACTTTTTCAAATGAGAAATACAACAAACACTACAAAAATGACAGCATCATCCGCTTAATAATGAATTACTACATTGACATTTCATGGTGAATTACTTTCTATTTACTTTCTATTTTCTTACAATAGACATAATGTCAGTGGCTAATTTAGTCAATAACTTCGATTCAGTCCCAGATAGGCAGACTAATGTTACGCTACATAGGATACTACAGGATACATTGGTGTATTTATGGATTTTCTTGGTTAGTTTATCCACTGACTGGGAAATTACCTGTGGAATGTCTTTCTATAGCCGGCAAACTGCTTGTTTTTGCAGCAAAATGCTACACATGTTGGCATTTTTTCTGCATGTCTCAGTGGGAGTGGGGAGTACCAGCATGGTAGACGGTGGCTTCACTTTTTTCAGCCAATCAGCAATCCAGTGAATAAATAGAGATCAGTAGTTTCAGACCTCCTGAGAATATACAAGTAGTAGATTACCTTCAAAAGAAATTCCTATTAAAGGTATAGTGAAGGATTTACTCAAATTTTTGAAAAGACTCGCCATCTCCACTTTTAAAAAATTGCATGTGCATAATCATGTATCTGCTCCCGAGAGGGAACGCCTATTAAACTTGTGCAAGGACGTGCTTGAGCCCATCTTTCCATGTGCATGCTCTGTTTAAAAGTTGCTATTTGCATCGCTCATACAAGCAGACTTTCTTAACATTCAAAGTAGACATTATATGTCATAAGTTACTGTAGCCCACTTAGAAAAGTGTAATTAAGACCTTGAAAGAACCAAGTACATTTATCCCATTAAAACATGTTATCTAAGTGGGCTAACATGAGCTAATCCTTTATTTATCCACAATGTGCAGTTTTATAGAATTAAAGCAACAGGCAAGTACACACAATGCAAACACAATTACATAAGGATTTAATATAAGTGGCAGATAAGGAAAAAATGAAAACCAATGGAATCAGGTCATGTTTCCCCTGTACACTAAAACTCCATCACTGATTCTTTTACTGATTTAAAATTAAATTCTCAATTTTAAACAATTCTTGTTATTCTCATAAAATATCTCTTGATTTTAGAAATGATGGCAGAACATAAAGGCCGCTTCTTCGAGGAGCCCAAGAATCAGAAGTGTCCTCGCTGCTCTGTTTCAGGCCAAACTACCCTGGGAATTTACACATGCTAAAGTGTTAGCTGTATATGCCCCCCCCCCCCCCCTTCTGCTAATGCAGCAACAGTCTGTTAAGTCCAACACAATACCATCAGTAGACTCCAAACTCAGCACCCATGTGCTCTTTTCATACTCTCTCGGGACTTCAACCATGTCTCCCTGTCCTCCATCCTTACCACATTCACATGTTCAATACAACGCTGAAGAAAATAAGCAATGCAAAGTTAAGATTTCAAAGTTAGAAATTGCCGACAAAGAACTGATAACAGAGAAGGAAGAAATAAAAGTAAAATTGAGAGAGGAAGAGGGTTACAGAATGAGCTGGTGCCTTGAAGTTAAAGGAGTGAAGGAGAAACAAGATGAAGATATCAGATCAAAGAATGGTTCAAATAATAATAAAGATTCTCCCAGAGCTAAATATGAAGATTGAGGATGCTGTGGATGTCGTCCACAGATTGAGAGGAAAAAACAGAACCAGGAATATATTGATGGTATTCTCCCAGAGAATAATAAAAGAAGAACTCTGGAGGCGCAGCAAAGGAGCAGAGAGAAGGAGAGATGTTACCAAAGGAAGACCTGGAGGAGCGACATCGCCTGTGACCACTGAGTGACGAAGTAAGGAAAGCTGGAAAACAGGCTTTTTTCCAGGGTCCCCATGGATTTATTGAAGGTAGACGAGTGGAAATAAATAAGTAAATAAGGGAGGATAACATGCCAGCAGTGAAGGAGCTCATCAAAGAGCATTTTCCTTTTTCTTCTCACTTTTCTAGTTGGTGATATTTTAAAATTTTGAATCTTTAAAAAATATATTCGGAGTTCATGTTAAATTCTAACATGTATTTAGGTTCATTAACTGTTAGGGGCTTGAAAGAACTTGGTAAAAGGAAAGCTGATTTATTTATTTGGTAAAGGGGGAAAAAACACATTGTTTCTACAAGTGAGTCATTCTTCAGTTGTGGACTCTTCATTCTGGAAAAGTCAATGGGGCGATAGGATCCTGTTCAGCCATGGCACCAGACGATCCGGAGGAGTTGCTGTGCTTTCAATAATTTTCAAACAGAAATCATCACACAGCGAAATGATAGTGAAACTCACTGGCTGACAGCTGTGGTGAAGACAGACGATCTGTTTATTATTTTATCTAACATCTATGAGTATAACAATGAAAATCAAAACAGAATAATGTAGGAAGATATAACAAAGGCGATTTCTGAACTTAAGGCTTGTTATCCTACTGATTATATTTGGATGGGAGGAGATTGGAATATGACCTCTAATGAGTGGTTCCATAGATCAAGATCAGGGAGATCGCAATATGATAGAATAATTAATGATTTTATGAAACTAGCAACCTGAACCATATTTGGAGATTGATGAACCCAGGGCTTAAATGTTTTACATGGCTCAATCTTAAAGGGGAGCACCGGGTTTTTTACATTGGGCCCTTGAGTTACCCATATTATTTTTTTGTCATTTGGAGCTCTTGTGAATATATTCCGTTAGGTTATATCCAAGTAACGTCTTGCTTTGGGCAATGACTTGAAGGCACAAACTGAACTGTTTATAATTTATTCTTTATGGTACGCCAGCATTCAGAACATGTAGGCCAATCACTGTCCCCCAGACATCCACCGTTATATTTTTTATATTTATATTTTTTAAAACAAAGCGGCGCGAACATGACGTCATCTGCACGCCGGACTGGAGTTGTGACAGGAAGCCTGGGCCACAGGCGGCTACGCCCTACCCCTTCTATTAATTCGGCTAACTAATCTAAATCGCTAAATTCCATTTCGAGAGCGAGATCATCTGTGGTAGTAGCACTAGACATCTTCCAGGCATGTGAGTAAAACTAGCAGCAGTTCAGCGGACAGGATGAATGAATGGTGGTCTTACCTGGTTCGACAGTTCATCACTTCCTAGCCAGTTCAGTAAGTTCTTATCACTACATAAGTTAAATTTGCTGTGTTTACATGCAGTTGAAATGCATTTCTAGTGAGAAAAATGCATTTTATTTGCATAATCTTGGCTCAGCAAAGAGAGACAACCTTTTGTTTATTAGTTTTGCAGAGGATTTTGCAGTTAAAAAGTACATGATCGCTATAGTTTACTCATCATGCCAACGACACAGCTGACTTCCTCATTAATTAAAAAACATTTCTAAATGGAAATGTCGCAGTTCCTTGTATTTTGTTGACATCTCTTCCGAAAAGTATGCATTTTATAGTTATAATCATTGTTCAGGAAACATTGATAATTCCTTTATTACTTCTGTTAAACGTTAAGTGTCACCTGTTCTACCGTGTGAAGCCTGCTTAGAACAGGCCCCATTCCAATTACCTTACATACCGTCTACCATATTTATAGAGCAAAAGACAGTATTTACAGACAGAAAATCCAATTAGTTATATTTTGATTAAATTTCTTGCAAAAGAAGAGGAAGATAATTCTTTCATGAAGTGTAGGTAATATTTCTTCCTCAGTTTTCCCAACTTATTTGCTGCTCATTTGTGTATCTAAATGTGGTCATGAAAATGGTTAGAACATCTGATTTCCATTATTTAGATGGGTGAGGGAAGATTGTGTCTAGTTGTGTGTGTGTGGGTCTAGTTTTTTAATTATGGCCAAATTTGCATGTAAGGTACCTAGACTCATTCCCTTTCCCTTTGACTTTGTGAGCTTTTAACAAGTTTGAGTAATTTGCAAGTGGATACAGTGAGGGAATACAAGTATTTGAACACCCTGCAATTCCACTTACTAATCCCAAAAAAAAAATATCCCATTGTATGACTTATTGTAAATAATTTATTTGAATTTTATTGCTGAAAATAAGTATTTGAACTCTTTTGAAAACTAAATACAGTATATCAGTATCGTTCTGATAAGTAAAACTGGACCGATATTAACAACCAATAATTATTTCCTTGTAGTTGCTCTTTGTGCCTGTTTTTCAAGACTGTCATGCGGTTTTTATTTAGTCATGTGATACTGATGCTTTGCAGCCAGAATCTTGTTTTTTTTGTACCAGAGAGATAAAAAAAAAGAAGTGTGTAAGTCTAGATTATAACCCATATTAAAAAATTCAATTAGCAAAGTCTGATGGAGAAGATGCTTAGGGTCGTCCATAATGTTCTTTGTTTTATAAAGAATACTTCCTTGTAAAATCATCTCCAGAACAGGACAAGCTTTCTTTTTGGATGAAGCTCAAAAAGTGTTCATCAACCTACAAACTCTGATGCTGCAAGTCAGTTGCACCTGATTCAACCTGTACTGAAATGAAGGTAGAAACAACATATTACACACCAGAAAAGATCTGCAGCATCTTGCTAAAGACACTGAAGGACCTATAATATTCTTCATGATGTCCTGTCTGCTCCATCCCTTCTTGTAGACATTATATTTAATTGGTTTTTAGACTGCTTTGTTTCAAGGAAAATGTAATGGATTCCCTGCCATCAAGGACTGCACGAGTGATACTGATGTGTGGTTCACAGGACATGATAGTATTATATCTGAAATAGAACCCTCGACTACCCCATGGATATAAATTTGAGTTATGTGACCTTTGTTCCTTTAAAATGTATGTTGCTGTTGATGCTTTACATGTAACAGTGTGTTTTTCTTAGTATTTTCTGCTAATCTTTCAGCTCATCTTCTTATCTCCTGACTTTAAACCTCCTTTTCTTCTGCAAAATGTAACATATTTCTCGTTATATAATTTTTTAGCTCAGAGGAAATCTTGAACTGGATCAGCTGCCAAGTAGTCGACAGCTGCAGATTTTCCCTTTATGTGTCAAGAGTCAATCTCTTTAGGATCGGAATGCAACAGTAGCAACAACTGAAAAAAATCCCATCCAAACTGCAGATTGAAGGTTTCTTTTTTGGGGGGAATCTGGCATTGGCACAGGTGCTCTAAGTAAAGAGTTTCTAACAGGTACATTTACATTGGCTAATTGAGTTATTTTAATGGAACTTAAACATTATTAGAACACACTTTACATCCCTATTTCTTTTTGTTGTTGTTGTTCAATACAGAAATGGTTTCTGAAATAGAAAAACTATTTGTTGGCGGTGCGGACAAAAAGGGTAAAAACCCTCTGTACTGCCTTAACAGCCTGGATAGTTATTACTTCAGGTACATCAGTTTTTTTCATCTCAAGTTATTTGACTTAATACCCTTATATTATGTATACACATATTTTTCTTGATATTTAGGACAGCTGGAGAAGTTATGGGAGCGAGTATGGCTCATGCGTGAATGGTGCTAGAGCGTTACCAGTAAACTCAGCCTTAAAAGCAGAACTTTTGCATCAAGTTAACGATGGAAATCGAAAGTGGTTACTCAGATGCAAAACTCTGTTTTCTTTTCTATCTGGATAATTGAGATGCATCAAGACATGTTTATGCTGTTTGGTGTGTAAAATGAATTTGGACAGATGGGGCGCCAGCAGAATTTTATAGGGTAGACACAAACCTTTCACCTCACATTAACCACACAATTGTACCTAGCATGCATGCTAACTCAGTTGTATGTGTTGGAGCTTTTTTTTTCTTTATCCATTTGAATTGTGTTAATTTATTACTAAATTGAGATTGTTTTTTGTTTTATTTACAGAGTTTATTTGCAGGAAGTCATGTGGATCAGTCCACTTTCTATTAGTGTAGGGGCCTGGGAAAGGACCAGCAGGCATTTTGGGTTTGGGGCCTATGGTTTTTACCAGAGCAAGGGAGGTAG
This sequence comes from Cyprinodon tularosa, assembly GCF_016077235.1. Lineage (NCBI taxonomy): Eukaryota > Metazoa > Chordata > Actinopteri > Cyprinodontiformes > Cyprinodontidae > Cyprinodon > Cyprinodon tularosa. The sequence goes on from NW_024039666.1 coordinate 102,065, forward strand.
CAGAAATGACAAAGGAAAGTTTAAACTCTATAATTGTTGGCTGAAATAGGAAAATAAACCATTATCACATTTGGACATTGAACCTTTTGCCTGCATACAGAAACGTGACCCCAATGCCTTAGTAGTGGGTATATGGAAACTTTTTTAGATGTTTAGCTTGGCAAACAATCACCACTACAGTATGAATTACTGTGAATCATGCGTGGGACGCAAAGCTCACTTCCCAAAAATAAGGTTTCTTGTTAGATTTGCTTCTCAATTTTAATAATCAAGGTAAAAAAAAAATAAAAATTAAAAAATAAAAGCCACCTAAAGGTACATACTACAATGCCTGCAACTGTACATCTGCAAAAACCCCTGTCCACAGATTAAATTCTGTTAAAGTAATTACAGTTATGTTAACTATTGGCCTATTATTGAGCGAAAAGTTATATACAAGTTGGAAAGTTGGAAAAAAAATAGTTCAATCACTTGTCATTTGTAAGTTTCTGTCATCAAACGGGGTCAGATGGACCCAGTATTCAAGGTGAGACAGTCAGTAGGAAAGTTCAAAACGTTTATTAATATAAAAACATAAACAAACTGAAACTAAAGTGGAGCACCAGGGTGCTGCAGGACGGGGACGGGGCACCGCCCAATCTCAGACACTCTGGTGGGAGAAACACAGGTAAGTGACCACCATCATCTGACAGAAGATGATCTCAGGGATTCACTTACCTGGTTCAACAGTCCAGTCCATGTCCCTCTAAAGGGGCGCAATCGAGCCGCCGGGCTGAAGACAGACAAGGCATGTGTTACTGAGGGTGTCCCCCGTGCAGCAGTCCCAGAGGAACTGCAGGAAGCTGATCCAGGACAGGGAATCAGAACAGGCAGGAAGAGACAGAACAGGCAGAATCCAGGCATCCTAGAGCTCCCAGGCAGGTTCAGAGTCCAAAAGCGTGAGCAGGCGGACACACACAGGAGCAGACAGGATCATGTGCAGACGGGCAGGCTCAGTGGAAGAGGGTAGCCGAGACACGACATGGAACCAGAACTTTTTTTTTTTTGCTTTAATCCCTGCACTGCAAAAAATGTAAATCAAATTAAGTAATTTTTTTCTTAAAATAAGTAAATTTTTTCTTGAATTGAGGGCATAAGTTAGACATTTTGCCAATGAAACGAGAAAATTTACACTTAAAATAAGAAAAAAGAACTGCATTGTCTTATTTCAAGTGCATATCATCTAATTAACTTATTCTAAGAGTAAAAATACTAATTCCATTGGCAAACAATCTTATTTTCCTGCTCAAATTAAGAGTAAATTCACTTAATTTAAGACATTTTCACTTATCTCTAGATCATTTTTGCAGTGTGAATAGTGCCAAATGTGCCTCTTTATAAAAATGTGCCATAAATAACATAATAACTGTCAGAGGGTAAATTGGTCAATCCACAGCTGATAAATGCTCAACAAAACTATCTGAAACCAGCTGACACAAAAAGCCTTAATCTTAAGTTAGTTCTGCAGATACTTGGTAAAATTTGTTTTTTTACCAAGTATCCCCAGTAATTACCCAGTAATTCAAAGCACATTCAAACCGTGCAGGATTATAAAGATTTTGCAAGAGTATGAGATGCATGTATAACATTACTTTAAAGGTTTAATCAAAACAAAATAATAATCAAAACAGCTATAATATGCATATGATCAAAACATTTTCTGGTTTTAATTTTGTGATTTTTCCTTAACATCTACATTCTTTTCAAGAACAAGATGGCCAGAATGAGGATCCACAGCAGCTGACCGTTGGCAAAATCTTGCAGTGGATAACAGGACAGGCACACAAGCCAGTGCTGCTCAGTGAGAAGAAGGACTTCTTCATTTCTGTAAAAGTTTGCCATGACTGTCACTCAAGTCATACTATTTGCAAATATTACAACCCTTAATGAATTAAAGGAAAATATGATAGCAGCCACCACTTGCAGACAAACATTTACCCTCGTCTGAGTCATTTGGCATTGTGCTAGTTAAATGTGCCATACTTTTAAAACTAACAGGCCAAACCACAGTGGCCAATTTTTTTTTTTTTTTTTTTTTTTTTTATTAGAGGGTTTTTTTGTACAAACAAATGAAATGAAATCCTTAAGGTTCTGACAGTTTTATAAGTAAAGACTTTCCAGGGGTTCCCAGAGGTTTAAAAAAACCTATGTGTAAGTTATACTCAGCTGTTTGAGTTACAAAACATTCAGGTCAAGGAATAAAAGTTTTCAATGTTTAAAAGCCTGTTTAAAAGTTTCAAATGAGGCTTCAGATGAAACAGCGACAATTATGCTGTCATTGTTTTACAGGCAGAATTTGCATTTGCTGACCCTCGTCCTTTAACTACTGATGGATGTAGAGTCATAGTGTCAACTCCTCTGAGATAGCACGGGATGCAATTTTTGGCAATTTCTATTTTCTTTTTTTTTTATTTAATGTATAACATGGATGCATAAACACCTTATTTTATTTCAGGGTTAAATTCTGTTTAAATTAACAGACCCTTAAAAATGTGTCTGGACCTTTACTGGTTGATTTTTAATTGGTTCCCCTGGTTTAATTTTTATAAACATTTATTTCACGTCATGTGCTCCATCCAATGCAGATCATTGGCTCCATCCACATCTAGTGAAAACTAGTGTAGTGTTGATGAGTGTTGATGAGTCATATAACGCAAAAACTCATTGGTTAGCTAAATTAAATCATAAGAAGCAAGCAGGTGTTCTTCAAACTGCTAACGTGAATTGTCTATACCATGCTACAATGTTGGATTCAGAAAAAGATGTTGAAATGTCTGAAAGATCGGACACAGGCGAGAGCGTATCGGGAGACGGAGACCAACAAGACCTCCCTCATCCTCAGCCCCATCTAAAAAATGTTTTAGAAATAGTTGAAAAATTTTGCTTTCAATTTATATAGTGGCATCTGGCTGTATTTTTTTTTTTAAGGTTACTTTATACTTTTATACTTTAAGTAGTTTTTTGGAGCACATACTTTTTCACTTTTACTTGAGTAAAGAGGTCAGATTGATACTTCAACTTTTACCAGAGTGTTTTTAAACTGCAGTATCTACACTGCAAAAACAATCCAGAAATAAGTAAAAAATGGCTTAGATTAAGTATATTTAGCCTTAATTTGAGCAGGTAAATAAGATGATCTGCCAATGGAATGAGTATTTTCACTCTTAAAATAAGATAGTTAGATAATATTTACTTGAAATAAGACGATAAAATAGTTTTTTCTTATTTTAAAAGGAAATTGTCTTGTTCCATTGGCAAAGTGTCTTACTTACCTCCTCAAGTCAAGGAAAAACGCACCTATTTTAAGAAAAAATAACTTATTGAGATTTCTATTTTTTGCAGTGTATACTTCTACTTAAGTAACAAATGTGTGTACTTTTGACACCACTGCTTTAAAAGATTAAAATACAATCCATAACATCCACGGGTATTTCATCAGAAGTTGATACAGATGTTATAATGAACACCTCCTGATTTAAGATATATTGGAAATCGTCCAAATCCAAATTTGGCAGGTCTAGAACTTCATTAATTCTTGAGAGAAGGCGTTCCATTACATGTCTCTGCAGTGGTTCCTCCAAACATAAAAATTGATAAGTTACTTTTTATACAACACATATTAAATACTTTTTTTTTCATCCTAGAGTTGTGGATTAATATTTCTAGATTAAAAAATTATTGAATAAAAATTAAAGTCTATTATTGTTGGGGAACTAGGAAATAAATGTGTCATTAGAGATGATAAACACTGCATGTTTATGTGCTTGTGTGGCATAAAGAGAGATTCAAAATAAAAGACAAAATGTGGATGGCTTTTTATTATATTAGCACAGAAGTCATTTGTAGTGTAGTCTTAAGTAGATGAAAGTGAAAGTCTGGAACACCTTTTCTTTGATTGTACTGTAGTCCAACGCTTTCTATTGTGGATCCAGTCTAATGGAATAGTTACCTGACTTTAGCCTGACAGAATTGTTATTCTGTATATTTAGGAAGATTGGAGGTGATGAAGTTAGTGCTAATAGTTTAATTTTCTAAGTAAAATTGTATTTACATAAATGCCACAAATTCTTCAAATATAAACCATTTATATCCTATTGGAAAAATGAGACAAAATCTTATGTAACATCTTTACAATTTGTAAGAACCAAGAATGCTGTAAATTTTCTTTCTTTTGTGAGTAAATTTAATCTGATGGTTTAATGTCCTGTTCTTAATTCTGTGTATAATATAATGCTGCGCCTTTATTTTTATTATTTCTTCTATTGTTCCCTCTCCTTTTATCTTCGGGTTTCTTCTATATTGAGATATGCGTAATACACTTTAGGTGAATGCTGTTTATGCAGGTCTGTACTGCTAGCTGATGTTTTGTAAAGGGGTTAAATAAAGTTTTTTTGAAAAAATAAAACTGTGATAAAACAGAAACGATTTTAGCGCATTAATATTCTTAGGAAATACAGTATTTACAGGAAACATATTATAGTTTATTACGCTTACTATTTTTAAGGAGGGAAAAACGTAATTTTGGTATCCTTCACAAAATAATATCGAGGGTGACCCGGATGTAGATGTAGCTGCGCATGCGCAATGAGCTGCTGGTAGCGATCGGGTAGCATTAGCAGCATTAGCTCAGCTTGTGTGCGGAGTCATTGTAGAGAGGCTGATAATCTGGGAGTGTTTGCAGTGAGAATGTCTTCAGTCCAGCTTCAAGGAGAGTTTATCATCGAGCAGTTAACTCCTGCTGAAGAAACATTCACGGAGTTTAAAGGGAGTTTGGTCAATTCGGAGGAAAAGATGGACGATCAACATCTACTGCTGGATTTCACCAGGATCCCCCAGATCATCTTACACCGGATAGGTAGGAAACGCCTGATAGAAACGATTCCACGCTGTGGATTTTAGCCTCATCTAATTGGAAAAAACTGCTTAGAGGAGATCAACATGCTAAGCTAAAGCTAACTTCTGGTTGATAGATTAACTGGTTGTTGCAGCTGGAAACCATTTTGGCGGAATTCTTATTCACGGGCCGCTTCTTCCAAGGACGCGGCCTACCTCACAGACATGATGTAAGAGTAATTCCGCATTGACTGTCGCAGTGCAGTAATTACGCGCCATCTTGGGGAGGTCATCCTGCTGCTTTAAGCAGAACAGAAAAGTATTCCTCAGCACTGCAGCATATTACTGTTAGTATGTCTTTGTGAAGGTTTTATATATATATATATATATATATATATATATATATATATATATATATATATATATAAACCCTTTATTGCCCCACAGTGGGTAAATAGTGGTATTACAGCAGCAACAGTTTACAGCTAAAGTGGCCACACAATGTGGACCTTAAAAAGTGTATAAAAATAGCAGAATAAGTAATTTTAAAAAGTATAAAAGTTAAACAAAAAAATGCTGTACTAAACAATTTTTTTTACAAATATAAATATTGTCCCTCTGACTGAATAATAATCTATATACTATAATAAAGTGAGGGGTATGTGTATATATATCTGTGTATATAAGTAAACCTAAACAATGTATGCATAAAAATATATCTGCAAAATCTCTTATATTCAACCACAAGCAATTCCTAGTTTAGCAAATTGTTCAAAATAGCAATTAAAAAATAAATCCTATCAGATTTATAGTCCCCACTCTGCAGATCTATTAGAATCTGTCCTTAAATTACAGCCGAACCCATTTACACAGTAACAGATAAAAATCTTTAACAACATCAAACATTACCGCCACATATCTAATACTATAACCATTGAAACAACTATTTTCATTCATTTCAGACGGAACTATTCACTGACTGGATTATATTAAACTGAACTTCCAATTTTCACCACTGTTCGGTATGGAGGGGAATCGTTACCATATTTCAAATGAAAAAGCATTTCCAGAAATGTTTTTTCATTTTAAGAATGTGGCTGCAATGTTTGACTCATAAATGAAATCAGTAATCAATAATCCTGTTTACATTTTCATTTTCTTCTTTAACACTGCTCATCCTTTTACTTAATTAAAATGAAAAAGAAAAAGACATTTGAGATTTAATTTTCAAAATGTACCCCAGCAAATACATACCAAAATTCAATTTGAAATGTAAAATTTAAAAATGAAAAAGCATTTCCAGAAATGCTTTTTCATTTAAAGAATGTGGCTGCATTGTTTGACTCAGAAATGAAATTGGTAAACAATCATCCTATTTGCATTTTCTTCTTTAAGACTACACATTTTATGCCATAATCATAGAGAAAACACAGAGGACATTGCTTTATCGTTTTCATGGTCTGCCTGCAAAGTACTGTCCATAACTCGAAAACGAAAAAGCTGGGCAGCAGAGTGACGTCAGCAGCCGCTCTTCCTCAGGTCCTTGCTGACCGGGCTACCCATCTTGTTCGGTAGGGGGCGCTGTGCACGTCTGGATTGCATTACATTGTAAGCGAGCTGACTTTACATTTCAAATTGAATTTTGGTATGTATTTGCTGGGGTACATTTTGAAAAATAAATCTCAAATGACTTTTTCTTCTTAATTTTTTCTAAAGTAAAAGAATGAGCAGTCTTGAAGAAGAAAATGAAAATACAAACAGGATGATTGATTACTAATTTCATTTATGAGTCAAACAATGCCGCCACATTCTTAAAATGAAAAAGCATTTCTGGAAATGCTTTTTCATTATTAATATGGTAACGATTCGCTTCCATAGTTCAGCGCCAAGTAACCTTTCCTCTAATCACGGAGCAGCTGACTTGCTTGGTCTTGCAATGAATCCTGGGAAAAACCAACAATGGAGAGGATACATCAGACCCGTCCTTCAAATCGGGCAAAAAGAAGGACGCATTTTAAGGCCGCATAACGAGGACTTTTGGAATCTGACCAGACCTCGGTGATGCGCCATGAATCTGCCTTTGTCTCTGGCCTTCGGATGACGCAGCCTATGAATCCAAATTTAGCCATAATATAAGAGTAGACCCTGGATTGATCACTTTCGCCTATGGGCGAAGTGAACGATTGTTGCTCTCTACTTTAAAAAAACACTTCGGATTTTAAAATGTAAAAAATTTTGAATTTTTTTTATATATACTTATTTTATTTAAAAATTCAATGTATAACATGGTTGCATAAACACCTCATTTTATTTCAGTGTTAAATTATGTTTAGATTAACAGATTATAATAAAAAATGTCTCCGGACCTTTATTGGTTGATTGTCTTTATTTGGACCCTGCTGACTTTTAATTGGTCACCCCTGTGATAGGGTGTACGTTTCAAAGCCGCCTTACTTTTTTATAACTTGTTATTACTTGGGATGCACGATATAATCGGCCCCCTATCGGTATCGGCCTGTATTGGCCTTAAAACTGAATACCCGATATTTGATCAGCTTCTGAGTTTCTAAAGTCTAAAAAATATACTACTTCTTCTTCTTCCTCAAAAACTTCTTTTTTTACTTAAAAACCTCTCAAGATGAGGGAAAAAATATTGATACATTAAAATATCACAATATCTTCATATGGTGATATATTGCCATTTCAAAACACCATATCAATCTCTTTTACTAATGAAATATTGCTATATGTCATCGTTATGCTACGAAATCCCACGAAAATTCACGAAATGTTGCCATATTTTTATATGTTGATATATTGACGCGGTATCGATCTATTTTACTAACAGAATCTCACAAGAATTTGCAAAATATCACGAGAGTTTGTAACTGGCTGGGTATGATCTGGATAGTGTCTTCAATTGATACGTAACTGAAAGCAGTTGAATTCATACATAGCTGTATTTATTGAAACGACTTTTGGAGGTGTTGCCATGAAAACAAATACTGGACAGAAATATTACTATTACTGGCGTGGACACGCTGACAAAAAGATCTTAGGATTCATCAAACTTAAAATAACAAAATAAGGATAATCAGTGCCGTTTACATGGCCTCAGTGGTCCTTTAAACCAATGAAATGAAAATATTCAAATGTATATTTCCCCTTTTGCAAATGACGTGCATCATATCAATTTCATTTTTACCTTCTTTGTTTTTAAAGCCAAAATGCATCAAAGCAAATGTGATGGAGCCGCGGGGCGAATTTTCATAGTGTCCTCCATGTTTTATTTCATATGACTCGTCGCAGTATCCCACGGCCGGACAAGCATGTGACACAAAGCAGCAGGCGTCAACACATCCGCAGCGACATCTGCTGGACTGGAAGTGGTATTACACTGGATTTGGCTGATATGCGCCAACCATTAATGTATTTTATTCATTTTTTTTTTTTTATAATCGATTCTTGAAGACAAGAAGCGATGCAGAATCGCGATGCATCGTCAGGAGGATTATTTTGCACACCCTTAGATGGAATGGTTTATGAAAACCGTCCAAACCGTTGGGTTCGACTGTCTCGATTTGGTTCGCGTGTGTTGCGTTCGGTTCGTGCGCGCCTCCTTTTTCTCATAGGCGAAGCGTGTACAAGAAGAAGAAGCGAAGCAGCGTAGCCGGGTGTAGCAGAAAAAAAATCAGTTGTTGTGGAGAATTGTGTGGGTATGGCGAGTGGGAAAGAACAGGAGTTGGAAGACGCGCCAGCAGCACTTTATAGGTCTGCTGTATGGGACCGCTTTGCATTTAGAGTGACCTACGATGACAGCGGAAAGAAAGTTGTGGATAAAGGTGCAACAGTGTGCAAGCATTGTGCAACACGTTTTGTTTATGCTAACAGCAACATGTCCAACATGTCATGCTAACCACAAAATCCCTCATACTCCGTCAGCGCTCCGCCCCGCTGCGCTCCAGACCACCTGCACAAAGCAAAGCCTACAGCCTCCACTGTGGCTCCCGTCCGCTCCCCTCTGAGTTCCTTGGAGATGGGAGAGAGCATGCGCGAGATGATTAAATTCAAAGCAGCAAAACATACGGAAATGATCCAGGGTTTCTGCGGATCATTCAAAAGAATTACAATTCATAATTTTTTTTTTCCATTAATTTTTATTTTTTCATTAATGTTTATAAATTTTGTAAATTGTTTTATTTTTCGTTGTAACAATAAACATATACCGAACCGAAAACCGTGACCACGAAACCGTGAACTGAACCGTGAATTTTGTGAACCGTTCCACCCCTACTTTTTACCCGGTGATTACAGCAAATATAGCTGCCATTGTTACAGGCAAAGAAAGGATATGGTAGCTTCAACCAACGTGCATCAGAGCCACTTTACAACCACGCCGCTAGAGCAAAAAAGTTGCTTCAGCTGTGCGTCAGAAATAAACTTGTACAAGCATCAAAAATGAAGCAGCACGGGCGTTTTTGGTGCTCCTGCTCCTTGCGGTGTGAACGTAGCATTAGATGTTTCTGCCGGGAATCTCTAATGCTATATTCACATATTTCAAACAGCTGGAGAATCGCCTCTCGAAGCATTTAAGCATCCGAGCTGCATCACATGCTTCTCAAGCACCCGATGCATGATTTGATCAATTTGAAACGTTAATAGGGCCCTATTAAATCCGTTTTATTTTTTCCCAAATTCCGTCTGATTTTTGAAAATGCATTTTTTTCCGTTTTATGTATGTATTTTTGCGCTTCCAATGAATGTTGACAAAACTTTCAAAACAATAGTTCACCTGACACATAAAAGTCACAAGGGAACTGCTCGGCTCGGTACTCAGGGCTTAGCGTCGTGTTTCTCAACTTTTTCGCCGAAAGCGGAGCTGTGGAGAGCCGCTTCGTCATTTTTTTCAATGTTTTGATGGGGGAGGGTGAGCGGAAATGACGGAGCGGGAGGGGTTGTGTCGCCCAGATTTGCGTACCCTGGTGTGCATTTCCCCCCGACATACGTTCTTCTCCCACAATGACCTCCCACAAAAACAAAATGTTATTTTAAATGTAGAAATTCCGCCTTTTCACTAGATTCCACATTAGTTTGCCAATTCCGCGATTCTATGATCGCGGAAATTATAGGGCCCTACGTTAAGGCTGGTTTATACTCAGACACCAGGTCGTCTGCAAGTGTGTCACAGTAAACGCACATGTGCCCCCGCCCCTTCCCCAGGCACTCTGCTACACCTCTCAGAAATTGTAGGTGACCACAGACTTGCTGCAGTCAGGACACATCTGATTGGTCAAATCTACATCCGCTCTCTGTGTATTTCTTGTTTGGTACCTTACCGGCTTGTTTTGTTTGTATGACCGCCATTGTGGAAAACGACTCGTGAAGATGGACCACCTAGAAGAGCGAGGTGCCCGAGAACACTGGGACCCTTTTTCCACCTGGATCCCCGCTCTTTTTCGCCCTCATGTCCCTCGGTTGTTGGACGCACTTACCCCTTGCTTTTTTCTTTTTTTCCAGCTCCTCACTGCCTCTGCAATATTAATATATTATTATATTGGGCATAAATCAAAAATATCTGCGTCATACCTGCGACAAGCTCACTGCGACATACTGCTGAGGGAGGATAACCGGGCCTTTACATGCCCCTGATTCTCAAAAGTAATTTGGTCTGAATGTAACATGAGGAAGAGACAGTTTGTTAGACAATACAATTAATAAAAAATTTCAAAAAATTATGAACATATCTGTGGAGATTCTCAGTAATCCAGATCATGGTCAACCTTGACAAGTTATATTTAGGCAACTAGATGTGACGTCCTGTTAAGATTGACAAGCTTAAAAATGTCCAAAGAAAAACATATTTTATCATCTGCTAATGCAATTATAAACCAGATATATGAAAATATTTTCTAGCTCACTTTCAGCCACTATTAACATCTAGAAGGTAGCAGGTAATTAAAATGACAGCCGTCAATCTGAGGTTAACGAGCAAACAGCACTCCAATCACCTACCTAGCATGTAGCCTGTGGGCGGGGCTATGCTGCTTTAAAACGCCCAAAGTACTTTTAAAGTTGGCTCATTGCTGAATGACTGATGAGGCAGGTAATGTCGGTGACTTTTCCCAGGTATGCAAGTCTCTAACTAAAGATAAGTAAACATATTTCTATGTTTTCTCCAAACAGAAATGAACGGTGAGAAGGAGACTGATTCCTACTGTGATGAGTTTAGCAGATCAGCACCAGTAGCCTTTAGTTAATGGGCTGATCTTAAGTAGCCTCTGCAGGTATCTTTCCCAGACATTGTTTGTCCTCCTGCTTTGTGGAGCTAATGCCTCCACATACACACATCTACATCTCTGGAAATTCATCTCACTAATGCATAGGTGTTGGATCTAAATCTCTTCAGACTCAACCAACAGAAAGCTGCTATTTTCATGACGGTAGAGGAAAATCTGTGGAGCTACATTGGAGTCGTGAAGTTTATTTCGCTCTAAAAACAAATGTTGAAAATTCTAAAAATGAACAGATTCAAAAATAAAAACAGGAAAAATAAACAGAAAAGATTTAAGATCGAAATGACATTTGAAATTCTCAGCAGTCAATCTTTAGCAGTATACCCTGGAAAGGTGATCTGAAAAACAAAATTCAACTGAATAGTAGTTTAAAACATTTTTTTAAAGGTTCAGAATCTGCCGCTCTTCTGTTCAGATAGATGCTAATGCTTTGAAATAAGTGGAGGTCCAAACCTTGCCAGACAGCAGTACAAAATTGGCTGGTCTTTAATGATGTGACTGTGGTGTCAGAGCTGCAGTGCATGCTGGGAGATGTAGTTCCAGCCTGTTTAGGATGAATAAAGTGAGGTGTCCTTTCTTTAATCTACAATATAATGTCTTTCTGCTGTGTTTGTTTTTACAGACCAGCTTCAGGATTCTGTTGGAAAAGAGGTTTTCTCTGACCAGCAGCTCTGTGGACAGGAGAAGAATTCCAGTTTGGACCATGAGGAACCAGAAGCTCTGCAGATGAAAGAATACCAGCAAGAACCAGAACATCCCTCGACAGAAGAGGAAACCATGGAGCAGGAAGAACAGCTTGTTCGGAAGCATAAGACTAAGGATACAGGAGAGAAACCTTTGTCACGTTTGACACGGGAAGAAAACAGTCTAAAAAAGGGATATTTTATGGTTCACACTCACTCAGGTCAGGAGATTTATAAATGTCTTTCCTGTGGAAAAATATTCATAAAGAAATCTAGTTTAAATGAACACATGATAACACACACAGGTGAGAAACCATTTTCCTGTACCATTTGTAATGAGACTTTTACTCAAAAGGATAATTTGACTGAACACATGAGATTTCACACAGGTGAGAAGCCTTTAAAATGTCTTTCCTGTGGAAAACGCTTCGCTCAGAAATCTAATCTTGATTCGCACATCAAAACTCACACAGATGAGAAACCGTTTTCCTGTACCATTTGTAACAAGGGTTTTACTGAAAAAACCAATTTGACATCCCACATGAGAATTCACACAGGTGTGAAACCTTTTTCCTGTACTACTTGTAAAAGGAATTTTACTCACAAGAGTCAGTTGATTTCTCACATGAGAATTCATACAACTGAGAAGCCTTTTTCCTGTACCATTTGTAACATGAATTTTACTCAGAGTAGTTTGACTACTCACATGAGAATTCACACAGGTGAGAAGCCTTTTGAATGTCTGTCCTGTGGGAAAAGCTTCAATCGGAAATCTTATCTTGATATACATATCAGAATTCATACGGGTGAAAAGCCTTTTTCCTGTTCCATTTGTAACAAGAATTTTACTGAACATGGCCATTTGACTAAACACATGAGAATTCACACGGGTGAGAAGCCTTTTTCCTGTTCCATTTGTGACAGGAATTTTACTGACAAGAGTCATGTGACTACTCACATGAGAATTCACACAGGTGAGAAGCCTTTTGAATGTCCCTCTTGTGGAAAAGGCTTCACTCAGAAAGCTCATCTTGACATACACATCAGAAGTCACAAAAATTGGAAGCCTTTTCCCTGTGCAATTTGTAATGACAATTTTACTAACAAGAGTAATTTGACTAGACACATGAGAATCCATACAGATGAGAAACCTTTCTCCTGTAGCATTTGTAACTACAATTTTGGTCAAAAGAGTCATTTGACTAGACACATGAGAATTCATACAGGTGAGAAACCTTTCTCCTGTTCCGTTTGTAACCAGGATTTTGCTCAAAAGGGTTGTCTGACTAAACACAAGAGGCTTCACACAGGTGAGAAACCTTTTGAATGTCTGTCCTGTGGAAAAACCTTCACTCAGAAATCTAATCGTGATAGACACATCAGACTTCACAGAGATAAGGTTGTTCCAGAATAGTCATTTACCACATTAGCAATGTATAGAGTGTATTTCTTTAAAGTTAAGACTAGTTTAAAGTTATCTTCATTGAAAAGTAAAGTGCTTTCCTTCAAAAATGACATTTCATTGTGACCCCAAACTTTTAAACTGTAGTGTAAGTCACAGCAGTTAGATGCCACAGGAATGAACGGTAAAGACGTTTTCCATGTTGACTGGTGATAAAATGTCCATATAGAAACTCCTTTACCTCATTACATGAAAAAACACAGGTTAATGGTGTTTTTGGAGCAAAGATTTGATATTCAGGTCTTTGGCAAATATGTGGATGTGAAAATTCTAAAGTTAATTATTTTGTGCCTGAGTAAATTAGATTTAAATAGATTTAAATTGGTTATAGATGAAGCAAGTTTGTTGTAACCTGACTCCGGCAGATGGATTTGCTCCGCATATCCAATAATTAAATTTTGGGAAGGGGCGAAAATACTGGTTAGCTGATTGGCCTATGTTGGTGATAAATGGGTAAAATAAACCAATCAGATCAGCGAAGCATATGACGTACTAACAGAGCGACGACGAAGAGGAAACAATTGATAAATGAAACTTGCCGAAACCAGTCGGGAGAAGAGCAAAAACATCTTTTCCTCTGAGAAAAGCCTCCAGAGCAGTGTTTTGCTCTTCTTTCAGTGAAGAAATACTCTGTAATTCCGATAAAACTTGCTCGATAACCACGCTAACGCTAGTTTCATCGGCTGAAGCCGCCATGTTCTTTAGACTGAACTGTTGCGCTTCTCATTGCGTCACACCTCAACCCGCCTCAAAGCCAACGCTGATTGGACGTTCGTTTGGTGAACGGCTCCAAATTTTCTTTAACGGAGAGTCTCCAGACTGATCTGCGAGTGAAACCTGGAAAGCTCGCGAGATCAGGACGGTCTCACGAGGCTAAGTTTGTTGTCCATACAACAAGAAATTGAGAAGTTATAGATGATTAAATTAAAAAACAATCCAGACGGACCCCTACTATGCCTTTTTTGAATGAATTTATTCAGGGAAAAAAACAAGCTTTATTTTGGACACTTGGCAAACTTTTACCTGAATGATAAGCTATTGGTTGTATATATTCTAGTGACAGACTTTTATTCAGATGAAAATATCCTCAGATGAAAATAAAAGCAAAGCTAGGACAGATTTAATGAGCTTTGCTCAGTTTGCTGATGTTTTGGAGGATTTTCTAAGAGATCAGCTTCAAATGATCATAGTTTAGCTAATTCAGTGTCTTGTTGGCTTTCATTAGTAATGCATTCAGTCAGTCTCAGAGTTGGTCAGCTACAAGCTAATTAAGGTTGCAAAGTAGCTCCAGCCACCTTGAAAGGGGGTGCTGGGATTATGGGGTTAAACTACGGGACATCAAAGAACTCAGTTTAGAGGCTGGAGTCTGTAGTTCAGGGAAATTGAAGTCCTAAAATGATGAAACATGTTTGTTTAAAAAGATAAACAGGATTGATGATGTTGATGTTATTTTTACTGATCAGTTTGAACCTGCTTTAACTTGGTAAAAAGCCTTTGTCTTAATAATGTATTAAAGAAATCTGACTCTCCTCTAGAAGTGTGAAGTTTCTGCTTTTTAAAGATTTTTGAAAGTATAATTTTCCTTTGAACTAATTCTAATAGTTTTGTTCTTGATTCTGTAGATGTTCTATTTACCTGCTATGATTGAAAGTAACTATTACCTATTTTATACAACTGATTTTATGGATTATATTCTGCTGTGGATGTTTTTAATTATTGTAATCACTTCTAAATGGATGAACGAGTAGCAATAAAAACTTAATGGATTGTAAAAATGTGCTTCTGTATATGGTTTCATGTAAATTAGAAACAATGTTTTCCATGTTTTCTCTGACATTTTAAGACAAACTAAAGCTGTAAAATAAATAGTTTAATGTCATTCACCTTCTGTCTTCTCCAGTCTTTCCTGTTGCTCCTCCGTCAGCATTAAACTTTTTGCTTTTTAGAGCCTGAGTGTGTTCAAATCTGGCCATTGGATAAATCCTCCTTTGCTTGTTGGAGAACTTAGATTAGGAAATAATGTAGGTACGTATTCTGGCCCAGTTGGTTTGGCACCTGATAAAACAAGTGTTTCAGTTGCTATAACTGTGTGTGTCCAGAGCCGCTACAACCAAGCAACTAGAGCAGGGATATCAAACTCATTTTCACTGAGGGCCACATCAGGGTAATGGCTGTCCTTAAAGGGCCAGATGTAACTTATAAATGTAATGTAAAATAAATTTAACTACTCCTTAATGTTAAATAACTCATTATTGATCATAACTTATTCAAGTGACAATAACAGTTGCAGAGAAAACATGCTTGCTTGTTGCTCTAACATAAATCCTTTTAAATTTAGTCAGCTTATGAAAACCCACATAACTCCCTCAATGAAGGATAAAACTGTCCAAGTGAATAAAGAGATATAACGTAAAACTGAGCTGCAAAAAACATATGACACATGTAGCATTTTACAAAAAAAAAGCTATACACAGCTTTGCAGTGTTTATGCACAACTGATGGTTTGATGCATACACACATAAGACCTGCCAAACATTAAATAAATAATTAGAACAACAGAATCATTCAATTTTATTCACATAAATTGAATGATTCCCCCGAAACATTTCCCGCAGACCATCTTTTCACATGTATGACAAACGTAATATGCTTGTTTTTTTGTGCAGCGCTGAAGCTCATGCCACAGTTTTCTGTGCCTCGTCAAGGCTGCTCTACTGCGGGGGCTGGAAACCTGCGGTTTGTCTGCAACTTTTTTACCAGTTCAAGGATAAAATCTCTGCGTAAAAAAAATATAATCACACAGCTCCTGAACAGTACCAAAGCGTTTATAGCTGATATTTCCAGGAGATTATAAATTACAGCCACAGGTCACCTTCGCGTTGGAGATTTTACAGAATCCTTTCTAATCATCTGATCCAAAACATCCAGCCCGACCTGTGTGTGGTAAAGACTACG
This sequence comes from Cyprinodon tularosa, assembly GCF_016077235.1. Taxonomy (NCBI): domain Eukaryota; kingdom Metazoa; phylum Chordata; class Actinopteri; order Cyprinodontiformes; family Cyprinodontidae; genus Cyprinodon; species Cyprinodon tularosa. The sequence goes on from NW_024039666.1 coordinate 118,330, forward strand.
GGCTCCGGTTTGGCTTTGGGCCGCTGAGTGGACCGGCTTAGGTGTGGGCAGTGCTTAAACAAAATTTTACTATTGTCTGATACGTCTGCGTTTTCTCAGGGATGGTTGATCATCCTCGGACTCGCTGTCAGAATCTGAGCCGCTTCCTACCCAGTCCACCTCATCGGTCTGTTCCCCGCCGCCCGAATCACCATCATCGATATTTTGAAGCATTTCTAAAGCTGTTTCGCTGTTAGATTCCTTCTGAACGCCACTTTTTCCATATTAGCCAAGAGGTTCTAGGTAGAATGTTGGTTGCTAGGCAACAGTACGAACGTCAATCAACCGCGGGAAGAATTTACAATGCAACTAATAGGGCTCAGGATCCGCGTTACATTGTGTGACGTCGCGGCCATGTTGAATGCTATGCTCTGATAGCATAGCTCCGATAGCATAGCTCTTATACCGTAGCTCCGGTAGCATCACTCTGAAAGCACAGCTCCGACAGAACGTTGTGAGAGAAAAAAAAGATGTTAAAATCCCGAAAAGGATCTGGAAATTACCGGGACACGTTAAATAGAGAAGCCAGGGACCGGTATGTTGACAAAATCAGCATTATTAATCATTTGGATCCATATAAAGTTCCAAACAATGAGTGGAGCACCGATGAGTGAGCGCCTATACCTCAAAACAGTTCCCAAGCTACAAGTCCTTGGAGTCTCATATGCAGTTCATGAATGGATGGGTTCAGGAGCTGTAGATCATAAAGCCATCAAACAGTGGGAACACAGTAATTCGTACGAAGGTAAGCTGTGATCAGACGGGCTCTGGAACCTGCTAGTTTAGCAACTGCTAACCGCTAGTGCTAACAACCACTCACGCATGTAATGTACTTTTAACTAGCTGCTATGTGTTTCAAAGGTGTAGTTAGTAACGTTAACTGCCAACCCTCCGGGTTTCTCACGTATTTGAGCCTTTTCCCGCTGCCGTTTTTATTATTTTCCCGTAAAAGATCCCAACTTTGAAGGAAAGAAACAAAGTAGGCTATAAAATAAAACCATGCATCTTTAACTTACCAGAATGAAAATGCAGGGAACACACTCTCAATGACATTGGAATACTGTGGAAAGTTATGTTCGGTCGTCTTACAGCCGCGATCCAAGCTAGCCGACGACTCTTTATCTCTGACGCTTGGTCTCCATGGTTACGCCTCCAGTCAGGAAAGCGGTGGAAAGTTAACCCATTTTCTATGTTTTTCCCATGGCGATCATGTGTTGCGCTGTTACAGCCCACAATACAGCAACGGTTTACCATGGTTGAAATCAAGTTAAGGTGAAATTAATCAAATTAAAACACGGCTGAGAGGGAGTAAAGTATGCGGTAGTCATAGGCAGTAGTCTGAGCTGCGGTAAAAGAGGCATTCAAGATGGCGGCCACGCAAAGTGCTTACGTCATGACGACCAAGGCCTATAGAACCTGTCAAAATGACGGTTGTGGGGGATCGAGGTAGAATTAACCATATTTATTTTTTGCGTTTTAATTTTAGTGAAAGTGAAAATGAAGAAAATATAGAAACAGGAAAAGTCAGTTAACATTAGCAACATAAATTTAATTTTAAATATAGTTCTTTCCCTTTAAAATCTCAGAACCGTCAAAATAACGGCTGTGGGAGTTCTACCGGGCCACATAAAATGCTTCTGGCCCGCGGGCCTTGAGTTTGACACATGTGAACTAGAGGAATGAAGGATCTAACTATGGCTATGTTCACAATGCAGCCTGAAGGGAACCAAATCTGATTTTATTTATTTATGAAAATCATTCCAAAATGCTGAAACCAAAGTGCAGCTTCACAGATGAACTCTAGAAAACCTTTGGAGTCCAGTGGGAGGCGGAGTGCACCGTGTGCAAAGCTGGCTCATTAGTTTCAGTGTCTAATAAAGGTAATAAAAGTTACCCATAAATAGTACAGTCAATGTAGTTTAAAGTACTTTAAGGCTGAAGTTAATATAAAACCAAATTGAATTAGCAGAGATATGTAGAAGAGGGTCCAACGGGTCTCATCAGAAAGAATCAGAACAAGATGCAGACAGCAGTGAGTGGGCGGAGCCAAGATACCTGGACAGGTGAGGAAGAGTTTGGACAACATCCTGAGGATCATTAAATGCTGACTGAGACAGTATCTCCTCCCATCAGTAACTGGATCAGAACCAGGATAGATATCCTGATCACATCTAAAGGTTTGCTGTTTATCAGTAAATAATTTTTCATCAGAACATCCTCTTCATCTTCCTCAACCATCAGAACATCAGCAGGGGGCAGTCTGGGCTCAGAGGAGGCAGGCCACAGGTTGGGTCAGGATGTTCTGGTAGTTCTGGTAGTTCTAAAACCTGGAGCCTCCTGTTTGATAAAGAACCTCCTGGAACCGTCCAGATTCTACCCTGAACCTCAGTTGCTGTTGATGTTTTTTTCAGAGTTTCATCTTTAATGGTTTAAACATGAACGATGGAACTGAATCCCATTGATCCTCATTCACTCAGTAACACACCTAGAAATGATGGAAACAGCCTCAGGTGGATGGAAACTGGAAATGTTCCTCTGTTTAGGTCTGGAGATGATGGTCTGTCTGTTTGCTGAGGAGCATCAAATCTCTGCATCTTCTCAAAGGGACACTTTCAGTCTGACTGAATAAAAGGAGGAAAATCAGCAATTCATTCTAAACAAGTCAGATGGAAAGAATAATCAGGCAGATCCAGAATTTTTCAAAGGGGTGCGCAGCTTAGGGTGATGTCAAGACAACGTGAAACTAAATGACCAAAAAATGCCTTCTTTACTCTTTATGGGGACACGTGTGCACGCCGTTTTATTTCACCGAGGTGTTTTTCTAAAGTAATCTGATAGTCAGGGTGGAAGTTATTATTGATGCTGGCAGCAGACTAATTGGTAAACAAGTCCACACTACATAGATGATCCAAAATGGCGGACCAGCCACCAGCGTCATCATTGAGAAGGACTATGTGTTTTCTCCCCTTGATTTTTACTTCTCATGGCTAAAAAATGACCTTTGGTGAATTATTATGGCACATGAGTTTATTTTATGGGGAATACAACTGGATATTAATTTTCTGTGGAGTCTTACAGTGAAAATCAGAATGTTTTTACCATGATCGGTCAAAGCCTGGCCTGCAGAAGAGTTTAAACAAGGTAAGAGCTGGAAGTTATGAATCATAAATTGATGACAGAAACACATCAGCCTCAGGACCGGATTCTAATATTTCTGCAGTGGGAATATAAATCTGATGTGGTACTGCTGCTGAAGCTCCCTGACCATGTTATCACCCAGAACAGCAGTGAGAAGTTATGGAGGGTTATTATCACTGGATGATTTAAATAATACATATAATGCCTGATTCTCATCCCATGAATTTGGGAAAATAATGCACTTTAATTTAGATCGCTTCCGTCCAAACTTTATTTATTCTTGTTATAGTAAAACCCATCTGCATATATGGTATTGTACATAACTGTAAAAACCCTTTTCATAGTAATATCCACCTGTATATTATATTTGGTACATATCCAGCTGTAAATTTAATTCATAACACTATATTATATTCATCTATTTGTAAGATTCTGTTTATAATGGTATTCATCTCATTCTCTTATTCAGTAGAAACCCATGTCCTGTATTTATGAAACCATTATTTATCCTGCACTTGCCTCTATTGCACTTCTGGTTTGACCTAAACTGCATTTCGTTGCCTTGTACCTGTACCTGTGTAATGACAATAAAGTTGAATCTAATGTAAAAGTAATAATTTATATCCCAAAAACATTGACCAATTTAGTTCAGTAGTACTCCAGTTTCTAAACTTAAAAAATATATATATTGAAGAAATAAATATAATAGACTTTTTAAGATGAGTATTAACAAATATTTTATATCATAGTTAAATTAAAATGCTTTTCCTATTAAACGAATGCTCCAAAAATGATATTCATGCTTTGAGAAATAAATATCTTAAGTTTCTATTCTGCCTAAATATAAATGGATTCATTTTCAGAAGTTAAATACTCTAGTAAAACCTAAACATTTGTATTCTCAGTTCATAACTGGTTACTCTCTAATCCTTACATTTTATATTATTCCCCAAGATAAACAAAAATAATTTGTAATTAATAATATAGTTATTATTTAAAACACAATTCCAAAAAAAGTAAAAAAAAAAAAACAATCCACTGGACTTTGTTTCTAAGTTTGAAGGCATTTTGCTTCCCATCCAGGAAGTTTTTTCCATTCAAAATGACAGGAATGGTGTTAATTTGGAGGCTTTATAGAGTGGAACAAAAACAAAGCCTTAATCTGCCTTAGAAAACATGCAAATTGAACCTGATGAGTGATTCCGCCCCTTTGGAATGGGGGTCGTTTGGTTTCTTTGTTAGCCTGTAATACCCGAAACCTGTCTATGTCTCTAAAAGGGGGTCTTTAAAGGGAATTGTTGGTCTGGATGAAGAGGTGAGCTGCTCTGTTCCCCTGTAATAGGGTGGGGGTTGCAATGATAGTGGGAAGGAATCAACTCAATTGCTGAATTGTAGGATTTTGAAACGATTATTACCTGGATGACTGAGAATCTTCACCAGCATATTTTTAATACACAAATATTGTCTTGCCAAAAGTCTTGCTACAATTAAAGGATTTAAAAATGAAATGTTGCACCTGCCCCCGCCTGTATCTGTGACAGATCCTTAGTATTGATCAAATAAAAAAGGTAATAAAATCTGTTGTTGAATTTTCAATGGAGTATGCAGGTATATATGCACCCTTCTAATATTTAGTTTGGATTTCATGCGATGGATCATCATAACATAAACTCTTTATTATGGAGAAAAAAGGACAGTTTTCAGAAAGCAAATAACCATGTTAGTTTTCAACCTTCTTTAGTCCAATGCATCTAAATAAAGCCCAATGCAACCTGTTGCTTTCTGAGATAACCTAATGTGTAGATACGGTCCACCTGTTGTGTCAAAGGCTTTGAGCTTTGCTAGAGAACATTCTTGTAATAACCCAACAGGAGAACCAGGGATCAGAGCAGACATTGATTGATGTTGGTAGTAAACTTCAATATAGCAGAATCTGACAATTAACATCAGCTAAGTGCAGAGTCTTTCCCAATGACACAGAGACATATGGAGCTTCAGCTTGAACAGACCAATCCTCCTGATCCAGCTTATGCTACCGTAGGGAGGACTGAAATTACTGCTGCAAACCCAGGAAGGATTCGCAGTGCCTCTTAGTTTTACTCTGGAGGAGCTGCAGAGATCTACAGCTCAATCTGTCAACAGGATAGTAATCAGTCATCCAAATATTGGGCTCGGTTAAAGTCTGAAATTTGATATTAAAACCCCATATTATTGGGAATTGGGTTTAATTATAATTGGAAACATTTTGATTTATATCTTTTACTTTTATTTCAGTCTTTAAAGTATGTAGACATTTATTGGTTAATCATTGCATCATGACGGCACAGAGATGCTATGGATGGTGAGCTAGGATGTCCTGCTGTGGGTCAGATTATGTTTCTGAATGCTTTTAGTAATGCATTTAACTTTAGAAAGTAAGCCTTTTTTTTGTACCTTTTAATTTCCCCACTCACTTGTCAAATTAGTCAACCCCTATTCTTCAAAACAGCAAAAAAAAAGCCTAATTAAAATGATATTTAGAAGTTTTCCTGGTCCTACAATAAAGGGGGCAAAAATAAATTACAGGCACTTCTGATATTGGTTTGTGAAGACTTTTAAAAGCATTTAACATTTCCTACCACTTTAGAAATCTGCAGCGCGATTGGATCCTTTGCAAATAATGTCATTTAAAGTAAGAAAGTATGTGGCTTTAGCGTTACATTGTGGAAATAGAACATGTAAAATGACACACATCAGATAATATTTTTTGGTTTTTAATTAGAAACTGTTCAATATAATTTTTCCTTTGGTCAAACATTAACAAAAAGACGTGCTTCAGCACAAAAAAGAAGCACAGGGATTCAGGAGATACTTTTATTAGAATGAAATACAATTTGTTAGAGAACTCTGCAGATAAAAATCACATTTTACTGACCACCTTTTCTTCCCTTGACAAAAGGACTTAAATAAGCAGCTATAGAGTGAAACCATACTGAGAAATAGTACGAAAACTCAACAAAATGCCTTAAAATGTCAGTTTAAACCACAGTCACCATAACAACTGATGGTTTTCTTAAAGCTTAAACAGAATCATCATCTTTGACTGTGCCTTCAACTCTAAAACCCAGAGGTAGGTACTGACTAAACTCTGCTCCTGTAACTACAGCATCAAATATAAAAATATAATCTAAGGAGGCTTTCCGTTACAACAAAGAACTTTAATAAAATGAACGTCTTAATAATAATTTTCCTTAGTTTAGTTTAGACTGTAGAGTTCCTTCATGTATAATACTTTACCAAATCTTTACGTCTGATAGTCCCTGGCTCTGTTCGAAAACCTAGGACGGGTCCTCCAAGGACGCGGTCTACCTAGACTGGATCCTTCGAAGTCCTTGAAAATAAGGAGACCGGAAGAGTTTTGGCTGTTAATTCGATCAGGTCTACCCTTTGGCGGGTTTTACCGCCATATGCTCTGTTGCTTAGCAACCGTGAACGTTGACACACAAAGCAGGAAAAGAATGAATACAGAAGTTTTCAAAACTGTTTATTTATTTCTTTTTTATTGTGAAGTGAACAAAGACTACATTAACAAGAATCCTGAGTGGAATAAATGTTCCAACCACCGGCAGCAGGAACAGATAAAATCAAATGTAATGATAGAAACCTTAGTCAGTTAAATAACATGCTGCTGTCATTCTGCACATCTCTGATGTTGCTGCTATTTTCGAATATCCATTACTGTAAAAATGTCCATAGCTGCATATTGGTTATTTATTCCCCAGTTTTATATTGTTAAAACACTTTACAGTATTTTATTGTTTATATTTTAACTCTTCCCTATTATGTTATTCTTATACATTTTTCTAAGGTCCTCATTTGTGTGACCACTTTCAATAATCTTTCTGCTGCTGTAAATTTTCCCATTGTGGGACAATAAAGGGATTTTCTATTCTATAAAAGGGGTAGAAAGATACACTATATTGCCAAAAGTATTTGCTCACCTGCCTTAACTCACATATGAGCTTAAGTGACATCCCGTTCCTAATCCATAGGGTTCAATATGACGTCGGTCCACCCTTTGCAGCTAGAACAGCTTCAACTCTTCTGGGAAGGCTGTCCACAAGGTTTAGGAGTGTGTTTATGGGAATTTTTGACCATTCTTCCAGAAGCGCATTTGTGAGGTCGCACACTGATGTTGGACGAGAAGGCCTGGCTCTCAGTCTCCGCTCTAATTCATCCCAAAGGTGTTCTATCGGGTTGAGGTCAGGACTCTGTGCAGGCCAGTCAAGTTCATCCACACCAGACTCTGTCATCCATGTCTTTATGGACCTTGCTTTGTGCACTGGTGCACAGTCATGTTGGAAGAGGAAGGGGCCAGCTCCAAACTGTTCCCACAAAGTTGGGAGCATGGAATTGTCCAAAATGTCTTGGTATGCTGAAGCATTCAGAGTTCCTTTCACTGGAACTAAGGGGCCAAGCCCAGCTCCTGAAAAACAACCTCACACCATAATCCCCCCTCCACCAAACTTTACACTTGGCACAATGCAGTCAGACAAGTACCGTTCTCCTGGCAACCGCCAAACCCAGACCCGTCCATCAGATTGCCAGATGGAGAAGCGCGATTCGTCACTCCAGAGAACGCGTCTCCACTGCTCTAGAGTCCAGTGGCGGCGTGCTTTACACCACCGCATCCGACGCTTTGCATTGCACTTGGTGATGTATGGCTTGGATGCAGCTGCTCGACCATGGAAACCCATTCCATGAAGCTCTCTGCGCACTGTTCTTGAGCTAATCTGAAGGCCACATGAAGTTTGGAGGTCTGTAGTGATTGACTCTGCAGAAAGTTAGCGACCTCTTCGCACTATGCGCGTCAGCATCCGCTGACCCCGCTCCGTCAGTTTACGTGGCCTACCTCTTCGTGGCTGAGTTGCTGTCGTTCCCAAACACTTCCATTTTCTTATAATACAGCTGACAGTTGACTGTGGAATATTTAGGAGCGAGGAAATTTCACGACTGGATTTGTTGCACAGGTGGCATCCTATCACAGTTCCACGCTGGAATTCACTGAGCTCCTGAGAGCGACCCATTCTTTCACAAATGTTTGTAAAAACAGTCTGCATGCCTAGGTGCTTGAATTTATACACCTGTGGCCATGGAAGTGATTGGAACACCTGATTCCAATAATTTGGATGGGTGAGCAAATACTTTTGGCAATATAGTGTATAAGTAAATCTAAACAATATATTTACAAAAAATATATCTGCAAAATCTCTAATATTCAACAACAAAAAATACAAAGTTAAGCATATTGTGCAAAATAGCAATAAAAAGGTAAAAATCCTATCAGATTTATAGTCCCCACCCTGCAAATATATTAGTATCTGTCCTTAAATTACAGCCAAAACCATTTACACAGTAACAGATTAAAACCTTTAGATAGACCAAACATTACCGCCACATATATGACTCAGTAATCATTAAAACAACTATTTTCATTCATTTCAGACGGAACTATTCAAATACTTGCATCATATTTGACTGAACTTCCAGTATTCACCACTGTTCGGATGATTAATATTTGGTCCAGGCAGGTGAGGTCAGAGAGAATCAGCATAAAGGAGTCTCTTCTAAGAGTCCACAGATCTACTGGATCAGCAGCTCAGCTTCTCCTGGTCAAAGGAACCTTTTCTTCCAGGTTGGTTTCAACATGTGCTGCCCAAACTGAAGAAAACAAAACAAAGCAGATCAACAATCTACTCTTCAACAAATGTACCAAACATTCACCTTCTAGTGGAGAACCAGAAGCCTGAAGACCTGCGTCATCTCCAGAGGAGTTTCAGTTTGAGGTTTGGCTTCTGGGACCATAGATATCCATAATAGAGGCTAGATGTCTCGTCCGCGCTGCTGGCCAATGGGGGTCGACGTCCGCACGTGGCGGCCATCTTGCCACAGGCAGGTCGCTCTTATTCTTCTTCTTTTTTTTTTAAATGGCGGTTGGCAAACAACTTATAGGTGCATTACCGCCACCTTCCAGAATGGAGTATGGACCAGACAAACTATTATATTCTCCCTAAAATACCCGTTCTTCTTAGAAAATTAAAAATACTCCCAAAAACTACATCCCCAGATGGCCTTTGCAACAATTCCCTTATATCTAGTTTACTTTTATTCCTGTCTAACTCTCTACACAACATTTCTCTTTCCCGAGTATATTTATTACATTCTAAAAATATGTGTTGGACAGTTTCTAATTTCCCACAAATACAACACCCTGTATTATGCTTATTCATTATTTTAAGAGTACTATTTAATCCTGTATGTCCGAACCTTATTCTAGATATAACATCTTCTTCTTTTTTAATTCTATTACATTTTCTTAATTCTCCAACCTTTTGTTGAATACTATAATAAAATCTAGCATTCCCTCCTTTATCCCACTGTTCTTGCCATTTCTTCTTGAAATACATTTTTATAATATTCTTTAACTCATTTTTACTAATGTTAATGTTTAAATCAATATCCTTTTTTACAGCACTCTTAGCAAAACTGTCAGCTAACTCATTGCCGATAACACCAATATGAGCAGGAATCCAGACAAATTTAACAACAGAACCACCATTTTTAATCCTAAAAATTGAGTGAAGAATATCCAATATAATATCTTGTCTCGACTCTGAATTAAATTCTAGAATACTTATTAATGCACTACTTGAATCTGAACAAATTAAAACCTCCCTGTCTTTTGTTTCCTCAATCCATTCTAAAGCCATTAAGATAGCCATTAATTCACCTGTATACACTGCCAATTTATCTGTTATTCTTTTATTCCTCATAATATTTAAATCTGGGATTACAAATGCTATACCTACTTTTTCATTTAATGTTTTAGAAGCATCTGTATAAATTTGTATATACTCTGAATATTCTTTTTTAATATAATTTTCCACCTCTTTTTTATCTAACTGTCTCCCTTTTCTCAATAAATTTAAATCAACATCAGCCTGTCCAAAGATCCATGATGGAATATGGACACTGCAATGTAAACAGAGCATAAAAACAGAAGAAGAATAACAACCACAGGACTGATTACAAAGTTATCTATTCCTACATTTTTAACTTTATTCATAATTGTCCATCCAAAGCTATTAATTTTTTTCTTTTCTTTTTCTTGACATGGTTGCAGTGTAACATACGGAGGATGATTTTCTTTAGATCCTTTAATATTTACCCAGTAATTTATGGCTAGTTGTTCTCTCCTGAGCTCCAGTGGCATCTCACCCATCTCCACTTGTAGAGCGGAAACCGGGGTAGTTTTCATTGCTCCACAACAAAGTCTTAATGCCTGATATTGTATTCTATCTATTTTCTTTAATAAAGTACTTGAAGCTGAATTGTATACTATACAACCATAATCTAAAATTGATCTAATTAGTCCATTATATACTGTTTTTAATGCTTTTCTATCTGCTCCCCAATCTTTTCCTCTCAGACATCTCATTATATTTAAAATTATTTTACTTTTTTCAACTATTTTATCAATATGTATCTTCCATGTAAGTTTTTTATCAAACCAGATGCCCAAATACTTAATTTGATCTATCCTTTCTATAACATCCCCATATAATTTGAGATTTACATTATTGTTTAATTTCCTATTTGTAAAAGCAACACATTTAGACTTAGATGTTGAGAATCTAAAACCCCAATCTAAAGCCCAAGCTTCTACATTCTGCAATGCTTCTTGTAGTTTTCTATTTACAAACTCTATATTTTTCCCCCTCTTCCAAATAATACCATCATCTGCAAACAATGAGACACCAAAGGATTTATCTATACTACTAAAAATATCATTAATCATTATACTAAATAGAATAGGACTTACTATACTACCTTGGGGAGTGCCATTTTCAACTTGATATTTTGAACTTATTACCCCACCTATTTTTACTCTAATACTTCTTTCAGTTAAAAAACTTTTTATCCATCTATATATTTTACCTCTTATACCTATTCGTTTTATTTTAATCAATAGCCCTTCTTTCCATAACATATCATAAGCCTTTTCCACATCAAGAAAGACTGCTAACACACTCTCCTTATTTACCTGAGCCCGTCTAATTTCATGTTCTAGACATAATGCAGGATCTATTGTACTTCTGCCTTTTCTAAATCCAAATTGATAACATTTAATCTTTTCTTTAGATTCTAAAAAATAAATTAATCTGTTATTTACCATTTTTTCCATGACTTTACCCATACATGACGTTAGAGCTATTGGCCTGTAACTCTCAGCTAAATTAGGATCTTTACCAGGTTTGCAAATTGGTATAATGATGGCTTCTTTCCATATATCAGGTAATATCCCTTCCTCCCACACCTTATTATATAATTCTAATAATATTTCTTTACTCACATCACTAAGATTATTTAACATACTATAACTAATTTGATCTTTCCCAGGAGTAGATTTACTAGAATTCTTCAATGCTTTATTTAATTCTAACAAGGAAAACTTCATATTAATAGAATCCTCACAATCTTCTTCATCATTGACCAATGCAATATTTCTCTTTAATGTCATTTCACGCCCTCTTTTTTCTTTATTATTTAAATTTTCTGTACTATGTATCTTAGCAAAACCTTTAACTAATATTTCAACTTTATTCGTATTGTCTATTATAATATTTCCATTATCTTTAATTACTGGGAAAGAATATTCTTTTGAATTCCCTGACATTTTCCTAATAGTATTCCATACTCTATCTAAAGCAGTATTTTTCCCCAAAGACTCACAATATTTCCTCCAATAATCCCGTTTAGCATTTCTTATAGTTTTCCTAACTTCTGCCTGTTTCCTTTTATAATTAACTAGATTTTGGAAGCAAATTGTTTTCTTACGTGTTTTAAAAGCCTTATTCCGCTGTTTAATTGCAAATGAACATTCTGGTGTCCACCAAGGTACTATTTTCTTTTTTTTTATACCATTACTTCTAGGAATAAATATTTTGGCTGAGTTAATAATAGAATTACTAATTTCTAAATTTTATTCATTTATTGGTTTACTTATATCTACATTTTTCATATTAATCTCACACATTATTTTAAACCTATCCCAGTTTGCTTTCCCAAATTTCCACCTCCCCTCAATTTCTACCTGATCTTCCTCTATATCTATTCCTATCCTTGTAAAAACCGGATAATGATCACTCCCCATTGTGTTTTCTTTACATACTTTCCAACTACAATTATTAGCAATAGATTGAGAAACTAAAGTCAGATCAATAGCCGATTCCTTACCTCTTACCAAGTCTACCCAAGTACCTACCCCGTTATTTAAAACTACCAATTCTTTTTCTTCAATGATCTCTTCTAAAATTCCTCCATTATAATCATCTTGATCTCCCCATAAAGTGCTATGTGCATTGAAGTCCCCACACCAAACTATTTTCCCTCTCCAGTGTTCTAATATTGTTTCAAGTTTTATCTTTTCTATTTTTTTTACAAGGATTGTAATAATTTACAATTTTAAGATTCCCTTCATTTGTCCAAATTTCTACTGCAATAAATTCTAAATCTGATATTATTTGGAGCTGAATGAATTTAACTTTTTCTTTTATAAATATGGCACATCCTCCTCCATTCCCACTTGTTCTATCTTTACGTAATATTGAGTAACCATGAATACTAAACTGCAATGATGGCTTGAGCCATGTTTCCTGAATGCATATTATATCTGGTTTTTTGTTTAAATTTTTAATGAAGCCTTTAAATTCCTGACCATTTGCTAATAAACTGCGAGCGTTCCATTGTAATATTAGAATTATGTGATGATTTGAGAGGCCTCATTTTCCAGAGATCCTTCCCCATGCCTGAGCTCATCATGAATTTTTTCCCAAGACAAGTTTTTGACACTAAAAAACTTTGTTGCTGCCTTAACTATAATTTTTATTTTTTCGGTTTTAGTTTTTGCTTGCTCTGAACAGTTTATAATGTATGCAAGAAAAGGAATCAACTTTTCTAATGTAACATTACACTGATTATTGTCTGCCATCCTTTTCCTTTCATAATTTATTTTCGGATCATTTTCATTCTTTTTAACTTCTTTCACTGCTTCAGCATAAGTAATTCTCTTATCAGTTTTAACTTTTTGGATTTCAGCTGCTTCTTTTCTTATCATGCACCCTGCATACGCTGCACTATGATTTCCACCACAGTTACAGCATTTAACAGGATTATCTCCAAACTCACCATAAGGATGTTCACCTCCACATCTACCACACCTCTGTTTCCCTTTGCAAACATTTGCAGTATGTCCATATCTTTGACATTTGTAACATCTTAGAGGTGGTGGTATATAAGCTCTTACATTGAAACTCATGTAGCCAACCATCACTTTATCAGGCAGAACTCTACCTTTGAAATCCAGAAGAACAGATGCACTGTCCATTTTCTCCCCATTCCTAAAAGCCTGCAAACGTTTGATGCCTATAATCTCTCCTCCTCTTATTGTTTTCTTTAGCTCCTCCAAGTTTTCTCCTACCGGAATCCCTGATATTACTCCTTTCACTCCTCTTTTCTCCCCAACTACCTTTCTTTCTATCACTTCCCTTTTACACACCATTTGTAATTTTAGGGCCTTGTTCTTTTGTTCTGCATTTTTACAAATGATAAGTAAGCTTCCATCCCTCAGGATTTTAGCTAACTCCACGTCTCCAACAACTTTCTTTAGTCCATTCGATAAGGTGATAGGACTTACTGCACTCATATCCTGTCCAGCCTTAAGTTTCAATATGACATCATTATTTTCTTTCTTGTCTCAATTGGTTCTTCTTCATCCTCAAGAGATCTTTTTTCCAACATTTAATCCCTTTTTAATTTTATCTCTTCCCTCTCTTCTATTTTCTACCATAGACCATCCTGTATCCATATTTTCATCTTCCGAACACCCCCCACTACAACCAGCCATTGTCTTGATCCACTCACAAACCAGATTATGCTAAAACCACCTTTAAATTCAACGTATTACTCGCCAAACAATCTCTGATCGAACAATCTCCACGCACGCCGGTTGTCAGACCGCAGGCAGGTCGCTCATTCGTAACATTGTGTTTTAAAGGCGCATGTACTTAAATAACCATAACTTCCTCAATTGTCTAACGATTCTCAAACTGTTTGGTTTGTTAAACAAAAGTCAGACATGTAGTTATGATACTGTACACTTATGAATAATTATAACCATGGAATTTCATATGAAAAGAACATTGAATAGAACATACAGGTGCAATAAATATACACATGCACAAGGTATTTATGTTAAATCAATATATGTTATTAAAACTCAGTGTACTGAATGGCAACATGATATATAGATATATCTATAGATATCTATATATATATATATAAATATGTGTATATAAATATGTGTATACATATATATATATATATATGTATGTGTATATATATATATATATATATATATATATATATATATATATATATATATATATATATATATATATATATATATATATATATATATATATATACATATATAAATAAACACTTTTATTTGGGTGTGATTAATTATTTCACAGTCCTAATTTATTTATATTTACATACATACTTTTATAATATGAATATTATTGTTATAATAAAATATGAAATACTGACAAAAAAGGCTTATTGTGTGGCAACCTCTTGGTGTAGAAGCATAATCCAGGTTTCAAATTAAAGGTAACACTTTGAAGTTTCATGTAGACTATTCGGATTATATATCAGGGGTAATTACACAAAAGTTCCTATTTTTAAACCATTATAAAAGTGACATTTATTTGCTATTAAAATTGGTACAATAGTCCCCTTCACAAGTATATATAGATGTAGCATGTTGAAATCCCCACCTACACTACTGTGATGGTATACACATGGAAGACAGAGATTTAAAAAATGACCCAAAAAACATAGCTTGGCTAATGCCCTTTGAAAAGGATGGTTTTATTGAGCTTCTGTATAATGTACAAGAGACCGTTGTCCACAAGGCCATCAAAGCGGACAGGAAGGTAGCTGTGGTCATGTACTAGCGCAGGAATGTCAGCAAACGGGGATGGAAGATCTTCTCCTCCTGCTTACACATTATATAACCTGCAGCAACAAAAACAAAAGTGACCAACAACAATTCACGGTGTATAAGATTGGTATATCAATATGTGATTACATTTCAATGATACACATGCCCTTTGAAGATGAGCTGGAAAGTTGAAAATGTTTGGCATAACACCATCTTTAAGTTGTCCAAATGAAACTAATACAAACTTATAAAAGCTTTGAGTCAACAACAATCTTGTAATACTATTATGTCATAGCAAAAGTCTGGCATCTTCCTTTTAATAAACCCAGCAAATTCCTGTAACATAATGTAAGATGTGTTGACAAACCAAATCGATTGGAAATCATGTTAAATTCTGCCTCTTCCACTGATGTAAAGTTGCTGGTTAACGTTAGCAGCTAGCTAAACTGTAACGTTAGCTGCTAACTTACTAACGTTAGGTCTCACTTCGCAGCTTCTTGTTATTAGCCAGCTAACGTTAGGCTAATAATGAAAATACAACAACACTCAGATTATTGTTATTAGCCAACTAATAACTACAACCACATCCAAAAAGATTGTAATTTACACCAAAGATTAATTGTCATACAATCGTTATTGGTGTCAGTAAAACCTATATAATTGACTAATAATCTCAGCCTTGATAACTTGCGCAAGTAGCCGTGATGCACAACTATGCTGCGCGATTAAGTCATTTTTCGACAAGAAAATCTGCAATTTCGACATGTTCAAGCATCTAGAATTATAGCCACGTTCATAATGTTTGTAAGAAACCAAACTGTTTGTAAATCCATCAAGAATTCAGTGAGGTAAGAGTATTTGTGTTCTTGCTGATCACTCACCTTACATTAGGAACCACAGAGCACAACAGAAAGCCTGCCTGAGGCAAGATGGCCGCCGGTGATGACGTTTGAGACTCCGCCGTAAGACATCTAGCCTTTATTATGGACATCTATGTCTGGGACGGCCACCTTCCAATCTTCTTTGTCGCTTCCTTCCTGTCTGCTAGTTTTTTTGGAACTGATGGGTGAACGTAGGATTAAGAGCTTCAGTGATGCGACCTGCTGAGTAGGACAGCTCTTTGGACTTCATTTTGACCACAGCTTCCTCTAATCAGCTTTAAATGCAAAAAGAAGAACAATTTAATAGAGTCACAATTAAAGTTTATACATATATATATAAAAAAGCCCTGTTGAAAGTGTGAGAAAAACCTTTTCACAGACCTCAGCTTAACCTTGTCTATGTCCTTTAGGATGTCCAGCATCTTCTTCTATGGTGTTTTATGGCAGTTTACAGACTATGTTTATTACCGCCATCAACTGGATAGAGAAGTAATTCAGAAAAAGAAAAAAATTCCTATATATCTTCAAATCTTAAAAACTCACACACATAAATACTAAATCGTCTCATCTAATTTTGTGTCTTAAAATACTTAATAAGTGCTTCAACTTTATCATGTGATTGATGCTTCCCTAATAAATTAACCATATTCACTGAACTCCCCATTACCCTTTCCAGCTCTTTCCTCTCTTTTTTATATTTTCTACAGTAAATGAACACATGTTCTACTCCTTCTGTTTCCCCACAATAAGAACAATCACCTGATGGATGTTTCCCTATCATTTTAAAACCACTATTTAAACTAATATGCCCAATCCTCAACCTGTTTATCCATACTTCCTCTCTCCTATTCATTATACTAGGATTTCTTATAATTACCTCCTTCTGTATTTTATGTAAATGCATTCCTCTTTCTTCTAAATTCCATCTCTCCTGCCATATATTATTTATTTTATCTTTAATAATTACTTTTATTTCTACTCTACATAATGGGACATCATATTCAATTTCTCTTGCTTTAACTGCTTTTTTAGCCAACTTTTCTACTTTTTCATTACCTACGATTCCTTTATGTGCTGAAACCCATGTAAATTGAACACTTATTTTTTGTTTTTGTTGCTTTATACCATATAACAAATAACTAACTTCATCTAAAAGATCTTGATGGGTTTCAGATTTTACTTGTTAAGCAAGACATTGAATCTGAACAGACCTTACTAGGCTGGGGATTTCTGCAGGCCTTGAAACCTTCTTCTTCTTCTTATGAGGTTTTCTGGCGGTTGGCAAACTAGTGAAAAGTGCATTACCGCCACCAACTGATATGGAGTTTAGCAAGGAAACAGGAAACGACTCACCCCAGAAACAAAAAAGTGTTAACTTAACCCAACATAATAAATACTTAATCACATTTGCCCTCATAATTTTAATTTATCCTTAAGTTATCGTCACTCTGCCAGTTTCTGATGGTCCTCCCATCATCCTTTCAACCATTTCCCAGTTTAAATCTTTCACTTCCAGATAATTTTCAGCAGTTTTCACTATTATTTAGCTTGATCACAATTGATCACTTCGAACATGAAAAGAAAAAAATATTTTTTTAACAATTAGTGAGTCCAGAGGTTTTGAATTTGCCATGTGTTGAACTGTTGATTTTTTTTTTTCTAACTGAGATGGGATCCTTTTTGCAGCTTCAGCGTAAGTAATTCCGAGCTCAAATTTCAATTTTTTTATTTCCTCAGACCTTTTGCCTACTTCACAGCCCCGATATGCAGCAGTATGTTCCCCACCACAGTTACAGCATTTTATTTGAGTTTCTTTCCCACATTTTCCATAGAAACCTTCTTCTTCTTGTTGAAATTTTTATAACGGTTGGAAAAAATGTTAGGTGAGCATTACCACCACCAGCTGGTAAGGAGTGTGGGCCACATGGCAAAAAAAAAACAAACAAACTATATCTTGTTAAACTATTTAATGTGTTTCAAAAACTGAAATATAACCTGATATCCTCTGCTTCCCGATTCCTTTGGCAGTTAATCAACAATGTCAAGTTTCTCTTTTGGATTTTATAGAGCCACCTTCCTTTCTTTTCTTCCTCCCATAACTTTTGCCACCTTTCTTTTGTTTTTGTTTAATTATACCCTTTATTTTTGTTTTACTAAAACTAACATTAATATCTACCCTTAACTTATTGGTACTCTCCTTAGCCATCCTGTTTGCCATCTCATTTCCTTTTATCTCGTTATGTGCTGGAACCCAAACAAAATTTACTATCCCCATCATATTTATTCTGTAAAGTGTTTGTTGCATTTCAGTTAATATATCTGGTCTACTGTCTGACTGATTATTTTGCAAACTGACTAATGACGAACTAGAATCTGAGCAAATGATAGATTTTAATGGCCTTACCTCTTCCACCCATTGAACAGCATTTCTCCTCTATACACTGAAACTCCATCACTAATCCTTTCCCTATGTTAATTTGAAACTGTGGAATAATAAATGCAATCTCTGCCCTATTAGCCGTATTTTTTATGCATCTGTATATATTTGTATATAGTTATAATATTTATTGAAGTTTTCTTGTACTATATATTTATTCATAATTTGAAATGTATTCTTGTTCTTCTTTCCTAATAATGAAAGACCAAGGAAGCATCCAAGGTGGTATTGCTGTTAATGGAACTGTCTGACATATATCTAACTGATTTAAATTAATTTCATTATCTTTAGTGTTTAGTACCCATCTAAAGCTCTTTGTTTCTTTTCCTTTTCCCATCCAGGTTTAAGCAGCTCTAATGTTGGATGATCCTTCCTTTGTCCCTGTAAATTTGACCGGTAGGTTAAAGATAATTGATCTCTTCTAACTTTAAGAGGCATTTCTCCAATTTCAACCTGTAATGCTGCTGTTGAAGAAGTTCTAAAAGCGCCAGTACATATTCTTAAAGCCTGATGTTGAATGCTATCTAACTTATGGAGGTTTGTATCTGCTGCTGAGTTATAAACTATACATCCATAGTCCAATACTGACCTAATAAATCCAGTATAAATCGCTTTTAAGACTTTTCTATCAGCTCCCCACTCTGTTCCAACTAAACACCTCATTATATTTATTACCTTCCTACATTTATAGATTATTTTCTTAATGTGCACACCCCATGTCAATCTTTCATCAAACCACATCCCAAGAAATTTAAGTTGTTTAACTCTTTCCAAGTTCTGACCATATAATTTTAAAGTTAATTGTTTCATCAACTCTTTTCCTTATAAAAAACATTATTTTAGTTTTCTCTACTGAAAATTTAAAACCCCATTTATATGACCATTTTTCTACAACTGAAATTGCTTCCTGAAGTTTCTTTACAATAAATTCTAAATTTCTTCCTCTTTTCCACTTTGCTCCATCATCTGCAAATAATGAGAATCCCATTCCACCCTCTATTTCTTTAAACATATCATTAACTATCACTGAAAACAATAACGGACCAACTATAGGTTGGGAAGCTGTGGCGTTCCATTTTCTATTTTCAAACTCTCACAATAGTATTTCTTTTAGAAAATTTTTAATCCATCTAAACATATGACCCATATGTATATACTCATTCTTCTAATTTTAATTAATAACCCTTCCCTCCACATCATATCATATGCTCTCTCAAAGTCAAAAAATACTGCAACAAAACTCTTTTATTCACTTTAGCCTAATTTCCTGCTCTAAACATAAAACTGGATCCATTGTATCTCTCCCTCTCCTGAAACCACTCTGATAAGATGATATACGTCCCTTCTTTTCCATATATTTTATTCTTTCATTTATCATTCTCTCCATTATTTTACATAAGTTGGATGTTAAAGTTATTGGCCGATAATTTCCTGGTTTTGACTCATCTTTCTCTGGTTTCCTGATTGGAACACTCACTGCTTCTTTCCAACTCTTTGGCAACTCACCATTCTCCCATATTCTATCATACATATCTGATAATATATTTTTAGAAGATTAACCTAAAATCCTAATCATAACATAATAAATTTGATCTTTTCCTGAAGCCGATATTTTTTTAAATGCCCTATTTAGGTCTTTTATTGTAAACAACATATTTAATGGATCTCCTATTTCCTATAATAAATTGTTGTTCTCTAAGATGGTCTTTTCTCTTCCTTTTTTTCCCCCTTTCTTTACTAATATTTTCAGAACTATGAATTTTAACAAATGCATTTACTAAAATTTTAGCTTTCCCCTGTCACTAACTGCTGTTATCTCTCCTTCATTTAATATTGGATAACCACTCACTGTTTTAATCCCATCCTTTTAATTGTTGCCCACACCTTAGATATGTTCATCTCCCTCCCTACTGAATTACAGAAACTCCTCCAATAATCTCTTTCTGCATCTTTAATAATTATTCTTACATTTGCTTGCAATTTCTTGTAGTTATTCAGATATTTAATAATTTGAAAGCTTTATTTCGTTTCTTGATAACCTCTTTACATTCTGATGTCCACCAGGGCACCAACCTTCTTTACCTTCCCCACCTTTTTTCCTTATAGCCTGATTAGCAGCTTCTAAGATAGTATTACATATAGAAACATTTATTTCATCAATACTCCTACTCATATCCACTTTGTTCTCTCTCTCTCTCTCTCTCTCTCCTAATGCTTTCATATCCTTTTATAAAAAAATAAAATAAAAAAAAATCAAGATTTGGTTTAAGCCAAATTTCCGGAATACATATATCTAGATCTTTAAATTCTCTAACAAATCCTTTAAACTCTTGTCTGTTTGCAATAAGGCTTCTAGCGTTCCTTCTGCCCCTAGTCTCTTATTTATGTGTTCCCAGGATATTTCCTTTATACCAAAAAACCTCTCCACCCCTTTCACAATTATTTTATTTTCATCTGGGAAGCTGCACTTTCGTTTTGACATGATTTTAAATAAAGAAAATCAGATCTGGTTCCCTTGAGGCTGCATTGTGAACATAGCCATAGTTAGATCCTTCATTCCTCTAGTTGCTTGGTTGTAGCGGCTCTGGACACACAGTTATAGCAACTGAAACACTTGTTTTATCAGGTGCCAAACCAACTGGGCCAGAATGCGTACCTACATTATTTCCTAATCTAAGTTCTCCAACAATCAAAGGAGGATTTATCCAATGGCCAGATTTGAACTCAGGCTCTAAAAAGCAAAAAGATTAATGCTGACGGAGGAGCAACAGGAAAGACTGGAGAAGACAGAAGATGAATGCCATTAAACTATTTATTTTACAGCTTTAGTTTGGCTGAAAATATCAGAGAAAACATGGAAAAAGATTTAAATTTATATGAAACCAAAAAAAAAGCACATTTTTACAATCCATGAGGTTTTTATTGCAGTTCATCAATTTAGAAGTGGTTGCAATAATTAAAAACATCCACAGCAGAATATAGCAGCAGGTAAATAGAACATCTATTTATAGATATCAGCACCGACTCTCATACCCCAATGAGGCGTTGGCCGGCATTGGTGATCTAGGTCCGGATGTTTGCTGCCACAAATCTCAGTGGCTCCAAAAGCTCAATCCATGCAGTTCTGCCTCCAGCGTCTGGTGTCGATCGCACCTGTGCAGTTCCAGTTCCGGCACCAGATCTCTGATCACACCTCTGCAGTCCTGGTTCCGGAGCCAGCTGTCCTGATTGCTCCTTTTGTGCTCACATCATCCGGCGGCCCCAAAAGCCTGCTTCGGTGCGACGTATTCTTTGCAGCTTGTGAAACCACATTGCAGAAGGATCCATGGATCTTCCAAACGAGGCGGTTTTTCTACCTAAATGTAGGTAGCTAATATCCTATATTTTGGGCAATTAGTTGTTATTCCCGAAGGCGTTGGTTTTACGTGGGCTGAATAAAGACTATCATGCCGAGCTTTACTTCGGCTTGCAATAAAGTCAGTTATAAACATAACAATCATTGATGCTTTTACTAATTGTCTTAAAGCTACAGTGTGTAATAATTACAGGGATATACAGTCAGAAATGTAATATATTATACACAACTATGTTATTTATCATCATCTACGAGCTCAGCCTCTTAACCTTAATATTTGCGTTGCCTTAAAATTCGTTATTTATAATTACATAGGAGCGGGTCTCGCAGCCATGGAGGCAGACATCTTTGCGCTACGGCAGCGCAGAGCCAACAAACTAGCGATTGCGAGATCGCCCATTACGCTCGAAAGTAACTACGGCAAGTTGAGAGAGATGAACTGAGACGGTACTGAACAATAGATGGCAGTATTAAAATTATCTATGTAAACAAACCTCATCACTTGAGAAGGTAGGTGATGCGGACGTCGTGGAAGACATTTTGTCCCGTAACGCTCTCCGTACTGTTGGGGGGGAGATTTTCATGTTGCTGCGGTCTGCAGTCTGGACATTAGATGTTGCTGAAAATTACACACTGTAGCTTTAAATAAATACATAAATTCGACACTGATCTAAACCAAACACAGCAGAAAACTGTTGCTTCCTCTAATTAACAACACCTGAACAACAGAATCATGGTTGACCTTAAATAACCCCATCCCCAGCAAACAATCAAAACTCAAATTGAAATACGCCCCCTGGTGGCCATAAACACAGGAAACGACAAATGGCTCCTACACCAGGGGTGACCAATTAAAAATCAGCGGGGTCCAAATAAAGAAAATCAACAACCAGTGAATGTACGGAGACAGTTTTAATTGTAATCTGTTCTTTAAACAGCAATTAACACTGAAATAAAATGAGGTGTTTATGCATCCATGTTATGCATTTTTTTAAATAAAAAACATTTTTTCATTTTAAAATCTTAAGCGTTTTTTTTTTTAAGTAGAGAACAAAAGTCGTTCAGTTTGGTATATAGACAATTTACTGATTCACATATTTTATAAAACACCTGAACTGACTGTTTTTCTTTTTCTTTTTTATTGCTTAAGCTGGGCATGCACTGTGTGATTTTTTTGTCCCTTTCAAGTCGACTTCCCAGTCATGAGAGAATGTCTTTTGATCGGGCTGACTTTCAGCCTGATCGTGCGTCATGTAGTGTACATGGGGTAATAAGGGGCGATCAGCCCCACCAATTCCCAATCAGGAATCGTAAGGTCGGGAGTTGACTGTCATGGGCAAATGACTCAGTGGACATGCGTAAACAAGGACTCTTGTTATTCCTCCCAGATGAAAACACAGAAGCATGGCGGGGATGCAATGAGTGAAATAAGAGTTCTTCTGTAAAATTGACAGACCGTAGTAGCGACGTTTGCTCAGCCATGTCTTTGTCCAAATACGTCGCTGCCTTTTCTTTTTAGGACTTTCAGCACAAAATTGCACAAATTGCCAAGGCTAGTGCAGGCATCCCCAAACTCGGTCCTCAAGGCCCCCTGTCCTGCAGGTTTTAGAGGTTTCCTTGCTCCAGCACAGCTGATTTTAATTGAAAGCTGATTAACAGGCTTTTGGTCTGCTGCTATCATTATAACCAGCTGTGCTGAAGCAGAGGAAGGAAACCTCTAAAACCTGCAGGACAGGGGGCCTTGAGGACCGAGTTTGGGGATGCCTGCTCTAGTTAGCTTAAAGGGGAACGTTTTTTTTTTTTTTTTACATTGGGCCCTTGATTTTACGTTATTACATCATGTTCTACTCACCCATATGAGTTTTGTGTCATTTGGAGCCGTTCTGAAGATATTCTGTTAGGTTATATCAAAGTAAGTAGCATTTATGACGTCATTCGCGCATGCGCACTGGAGTCATAACAGGCAGCCACAGGTCGCGGGACAGGTCGCATTAGACCAAACTCTGACTCGTCTGGATAGAAGAGTCAGAGTTTGGTTAGTTCCATCTCACTGTGGAGCCGAGTCCGAAGTGGTTTCTAGATGTGCAGTGTGAGCAGGCAGGTCGCATCAGAGCGTCGTGCTGCACAGTGTCATGAGCTGTGAACTCAGACTGTACGAGTTTTTATTAAAAATATTAGCCCCTTGTTACCCCATGTACACTCGATGACGCACGATCAGGCTGAAAGTCAGCCCGATCGAAGAAATTCTCGCAAGACTGGAATAATTAGTATTATTATTAGAGTGTGAGCTGTATCTGCGTGCAACAAATTGAAAAATAAAAATCGCACAGTGGTACCAAGCTTTATTAAGAGCCATTCTCAAGCACATATCAAGGTGCTCATTTTTGAGCCTGGGTCGATATTAATTTTTGATTCTGTTCGTGGTGGAGAATCCTGCTTCACAGCAGCAGGTTGAGCCAAACATACTGAAAATGTGCAGGGTCACCTTTGAGCACACCATTTCACATTGTGGTCACCAGTTCACCACAGCTGCTCCAGCAGTCCCTACTTTCTCTGCTCTCTTTCTCTTATAGTTTTCTCCTTTCCCATCGCCTAGCTTGCCAGAAGTTTGCCTGTTGCATCTACAAGTAGCAGCAGCAGCAACCCAGACTGACAGCAGCTCATTGGATAATTTGTATCACATGCAGCCTGGTCTCGGACGCTACAGAGGGCTTTACCGTATTAACAGGAGAAGCGGCGCAAGTAAAGTTAGACACTGCCATCAGACAACATGCGGTAATTTAGAAATGTTTTAAATCAGGTTGGGTCCAGATTAGCCAGGAGGTGGGTCTGGATCCTGCCCGCGGTCCGCTAATCCATGACCCTTTGATCTACAGAGTCAAGAACAAAACTATCAGAATTAGTTCAAAGGAAAAAAAAAGAAAAAAAGCAGAAACTTTACACTTCTAAAGGAGAGTCAGATTTCTTTAATACATTATTAAGACAAAGGCTTTTTATCAAATTAAAGCAGGTTCAAACTGATCAGTAAAAATAACATCAACATCATCAATCCTGTTTATCTTTTTAAACAAACATGTTTCATCATTTTAGGACTTCAATTTACCTGAACTACAGACTCCAGCCTCTAAACTGAGTTCTTTGATGTCCCGTAGTTTAACCCCATAATCCCAGCACCCCCTTTCAAGGTGGCTGGAGCTACTTTGCAACATTAATTAGCTTGTAGCTGACTAACTCTGAGACTGACACACACTTATATATGTCCCAAATCTTCATGTGAGACTCCTCTATAGATGATCTACTTCATTCTAATATCTATTGACCATAGCTCTAACACTGGGCCAAAAACAGTTGGAGTTTTGGTGGGCCTGGTTTCAACAACACACGTAGCAGGGCTGATTGATGCATTGCTAATGAAAGCCAACAAGACACTGAATTAGCTAAACTCTGATCATTTGCAGCTGATCTCTTAGAAAATCCTCCAAAAACATCAGCAACACTGAGCAAAGCTCATTAAATCTGTCCTAGCTTTGCTTTTATTTTCATCAGAGGTGTCAAGTAACAAAGTACAAATACTTTCTTACTGTACTTAAGTCGACTTTTTAGGTATCTATACTTTACTCCATTACTGATTTTTCTTCCTACTTCTGACTTCTACTCATTAAATTTTCACACACAAGTACCTGTACTTTCTATTCCTTACATTTTTTTAAGTTACTCATTACTCTTCGGTTTAATGTTTATAAATATTAATTTTATTTGCTCCATCCAATGCAGATCATTGGCTCCACCCATGTCTAGTGAAAACTAGTGTAATTGGATAAGTCATAACGCAAACATTCATTGCTTGGCTATTCGTTAAATTTGTGCTGACGCCAAAGGAAATCATCAGAAGCAAGCATCCTTGGCCCTATCTCAAATAATTTTTTTGAAATAGTCGGAAAATTAAGCTTTAAATTCATATAGTGGCATCTGGCTGTTTTTTTTTAAAGGTTACTTTATACTTTTATAATTTAAAGAGTTTTTGGAGCATATACTTTTTCACGTTTACTTGAGTAAAGAGGTCAAGTTGATACTTCAACTTTTACCAGAGTGTTTTTAAACTGAAGTATCTATACTTCTACTTAAGTAACAAGTGTGTACTTTTGACACCACTGCTTTTAATCTGAGGATATTTTCATCTCAAATAAAGTCTGTTTCTGGAATATATCCAACCAATAGCTTATCATTCAGTTAAAAGTCTCAAAAATATATATTTTTAACCAGGTTTACAATATAACACTTGTGTGAATTATCATGTGTCTAGTCAAAAGATATTTTTGAGAAAACTTTTGCCACAAATCATGCAGGAAAAAGGCTTTTCACCCGTGTGAATTACTCATGTGAGCAGTCAAATAACTTTTTTCAGTAAAATTCATGTTACAAATTGTACAGGAAAGGGGCTTCTTACCTGTGTGAATTCTGATGTGTTTATCAAGATCAGATTTCTGAGTGAAGCTTTTTCCACAGGAAAGACATTCAAAAGGTTTCTCACCCGTATGAATTCTCATGTGAGTAGTCAAACTACTTTTTACAGTAAAATGTTTGTAACAAATGGTACAGGAAAAAGGTTTCTCACCTGTGTGAGTTCTGATGTGAGAAGTCAAACTACTTTTTACAGTAAAATTCTTGTTACAGATGGTGCAGGAAAAAGGCTTCTCACCTGTATGAATTCTTATGTGTTTATCAAGATCAGATTTCTGAGTGAAGCTTTCTCCACAGGACATACATTCAAAAGGTTTCTCACCTGTGTGAATTCTCGTGTGTCTATCAAGATCACATTTTTGAGTGAAGCTTTTTCCACAGGTCAGACATTCGAAAGGCTTCTCACCTGTGTGAATCCTCATGTGAGAAGTCAAACTACTTTCAGTAAAATTCTTGTTACAAATTGTACAAGAATAAGGTTTCTCACCTGCGTGAATTCTCATGTGAGTAGTCAAACTGCTCTTTTCAGTAAAATTTTTGTTACAAATGGTACAGGAAAAAGGCTTCTCGCCTGTGTGATTTCTGATGTGTCTATCAAGACTAGATTTCCTTGTAAGGCTTTTTCCACAAGACATACATTCATACATCTTCTGACCTGTTTGAGTTCTCAAATTAACCATTAAATGTTCTTTTTTTAGGAGGTTTTCTCCCCATGTCAAACATTGGAAAGGTTTCTCTTCTGTATCTGCAGGCTCTTTCTTCAGAACAAGCTGCTCTTCCTGCTCACTTATGGGGAACTCTATTGTTTCCTCTTTTGTCCAGGGATGTTCTGCTTCTTTCTGCTCTTCTTTTATCTGCAGAGGTTCTGGTTCCTCTTGGTCCAAACTGGAATTCCTCTCCTGTCCACAGAGCTGCTGGTCAGAGAAATCCTCCTCTTTCCCAACATAATTTTGAAGGCGGTCTGGAAAGGCACACACAGCAGAAAAGCAATGAGGTTATTAACTAAAATGGTAGATTTTCAAAAAATAAATATTTAATTCCTGAGGATTTGACTCAAAGTGGCATCTTTTCCAGAGACAGTGAGATGATAATCATTTTTGGCACATTTAAAACAAGCATGTTTAAAGAGAGTAAAACATAAACCTACTTAATATATTTAAATGTAGGTTGATAAAACAAAAAACATCCTAAATGTCAGAGAAAGGACTAAAATAGCACCTGAAAAAAGTTATAAATGGTTGACAATGCTTTCTAGTGGGACTGGGACATAAAAGGCGATTAGGAGTTTTCACCTGAGAACCCAAAAGACCCCCCCACAGGCTTTAGAGGGGGCGACTCAAAATTTAACTTTGAGGGACGGCAGCAGAATAGCTCATAAGACGTTCTGATTCTTAAGAGAGGTGACGAGGTCTTCAGAGATCCCCCTATTATCCCAGGTTGGGTTACAGCAGAATAGTAACAGGTTCGCTGTTTATAGACTAGAGTTAAATTATCTGTGGATAAATAGACTGAAAAGTGGTCATTTTACCGTTGACCCAGTTACAGGAGGTTCGGTAAAGATGGGCAGGCTAAGGGTTCCAGGAATCCGCCTAAACCCCCCCAGTGAGCGAAAAGGGCCTGAAAGGTTTGCATGCAATAATTAGAAATTTTGATCCTTTGTATTATAGCAATGTGTTTGTTTTCTGTTTGTCTTTTCTGTTGTCTGACTTTTTGTGGATTGTGAGATTGTCTGCTGTCCATTTGTGAAATGATAATTTAGCTATTGATAACTTAATTATTTACTCAATAGAGGTGAGTGAATAATTAAGGTTAAACTGTAAAATACGGATGAGGTTTCCGTAGCTCATTCTTTCCGCTAACCTGTTTTCAAAACAAAGCAGGAGTTAAATGTGTTAAAAGTTAATGCACAGCTGTTTGTTAGTGTTTGTCGTACTAAACGGGTTGATATGAGGTTCTGATATCAAAACAAATAAAGATTAATGAAACAGATTAAACAAATGAACAGATTTTGTTTGACAATAATTGGGCATGAAGTAAAAGGAACGGTCATTTTTTAAATGCAAAAGTTGACTTGGTTTATCTTAATTTTTCAAGGTTTAGATTTAATTTGTAAAGGGTACCGGTAAATAAATGTATATGTGTAGAGCAAAATAATTTGTATAAAACTAAATTAGGATGATTGAATTTGCTTTTAAACTACTAACAATTCATTGAGAAGTAAATGTAGCTTAAGCTGATCTGGAATAAATATGAAAATGTATATAACATAAGTAATTGTTAATAATTATACGGTGTTCCAATGACTCAATTTGAAATATTATTTAATAATAATAAAATAATAATAATAATGATAACATTAATAATAATGATTAAAATGACAGGATATAGATAACAGAATTTCATTCCTACATTAAGATGAATGGTGGAGACTTTAAAATGATCTATTCTTAATGAATCCATAGCTCAGATATATCTTCTTCAACAGAACATGTGTTTATTGTTCTGATGAAGAAAAAGGGTGGAGAAGAATATAAACCAAGTGTTAAACAGCAAACCTAAACTTATATGGTCCATGTGGAATTTGGGTTGGTAATTCACAGCAGTATAAATAACAACCTAAATAAAATACTAAATTATGACTAAACCAGTAAAGTGAATAAATGAGGGAATAAAATGGCCTTATAAAGGAAAATTATCTATTAAGCTAATTCTTAGTAGCAGAGGACAGAAACGACTGCTAGACTTCTGGATGAAGTTTGAACACCTCAGCCTGACTGTCTGATGTGCGTTTGGGAAAAACCAGCTTTGTTGATGTTTGTTGATGGTTCAGCTTCTTGCACCCCTGGTTCGGTGTTTCTTCACCTCATGAAACTCTTGTTTCTGGTTCTTTCATTTTGCTTCACCTTGGAAACATCGATCTTGAAATCGGATGGAAAGCCCATTTTCCTTTTTCCACACACATCATGTCTGGTGGAACCAACAGAAGGCTGTGCTTGTTTACATTGCTGCAGCCCACTGACACACACAGTCCTCTGCTGAGGAGAAGTTTGTTTGGATTTCTGCAGGTGCAGAAGTGATAAGTGGTACGAATACTAAGGAAGTACATTTACTGGGTAAGTTTGAAATTATGGAATAATTCAAGGATTTGTGACAAAGTTCAAATTTAATCTAAAGTTCTTTAAGCTACATGAACTTATTTTGATCTACTATTGTTTGTGAAAGGGTAAGATAACATCTGATCTGTCTTTCCCTCAGCTCCTTTAATTCAGACTGTTGGTAACTTTGACTCCCAGTTTTCCTCCACATGAGCTCATGACGGGTCGACCCGTTCCTTGACCACAGAAAGGGGCCAGACCACTGACCTCTGGCCAGACTGGGACTGACAGGTGACACATTATAATGACCTACAAGACCTTTTTCCCCTTAACCATCCTTCAGCAGGAGGAGGTGTGGCTCAAAGTCATCAAAAGAAAGTGATCAGAGCTCATCAGGAAGGAACCAGGAAAAGCTTTAACAATCAGAATAAAGGGGCAGAATAATCCCCTCTGATTGGTTAATTAACACATCAGTAGTCCACCTGATGTGTTAAAAACCAGCTGTTCTGCAGACGTTCAAAATGTCGCCTGTATAAGGAACTGTCGCTACCCGATCTGTACCGGTAGCACGATCAGTACCATCAGCTCATTTGCGCCTGCGCAAACTGAATAACTTCCGGGTCGCCAAAAGATAATGTAATTATGGTACTGAAAAAACTTTATTTATATCCTTAAATAATTAAAGAATACTAAACTACATCGTAAAGACAATATTGAAGACTTTTCTGGAAGAAATGGATGCTTTTTAAATTCAATCCATTGTATTGCTTGACGTCATTTTTCTGGAATAAAAATCCAAATTTTCGGGAAATGTTCCCTTATCAATGAAAAACTGCAGGTCACGAAAGGTAGCAAATGAATCCATTGTGGGATCAGTACTGCTGGAGTGCATAGTTAAGTACAGAGTAAATCAAATATTTAAACAAATTTAAATATATACGCTGTGTGACGTATATTTGCGCATGCTCAGAGCGGTCAAAGTAACTATCACAAGGCGATTGAACTTTTTTATGTATTTCTGTTTTTTATTTTTAGAAAATGCAATATTGACGAAAATACAAAGATATACAAAAAGAAACCCATGCCTCTAAAAAATACAAAAGAATAAAAAAGTAAGAAAAAGGAAATATTTCCACCGGAAGTTATTCTGTTCGCGCAGGCGCAAATGAGCTGATGGTACGGATCGTGCTACCGGTACGGATCGGGTAATGACAGGGACCAACATCAGCAGAAAGATGAAGACGCCCACCTGAAGATGACTGACATCAGCTTTGGCTTTTTGAATAATTAATTATAGACTTAGTGAGAGACAGATTTATTTTGTCCTTTTGTATACAGAGTGTATACAAAAAGAAATTTCGTTTAGAACAGCTCTAGACAATTTCATTGTAAAGTGCAGCCTTGAAAAACAGTAATAAATACATTAAAAACATAAAGATATAAACATATGACTATATTTACAGTTCTAACAATTTAAAAAAAATAAATAAAAAAAACAATTTTACACAACATTCAGCAGTCTAATGGCAGTGGGGAAGAAACTGTTCTGGAATCTGCTGGACCTGCATCGGATGGTTTGAAGCCTCTTCCCAGAGGGCAGCAGGGAGAACAGTCCATGGTGGGGGGGTGAGGGGACATTGATGATGTTACGGGACATGCACAGCGGGGATAAAATGTCTTTAATGGAGGGAAGAGGAGCCCCCATGATCCTCTCTGCTGTTCTCATCACTCTTCTCTGGGGGCAGGTGGGCTCTCCTCATCCTCTGCAGGAAGAACATGTGCTTCTGTGCCCTTTTGATCAGTGAAGTGGTGTTTATATTCCAGGTGAGGGTGTGTGTGATGTGCACCCCTAGGAATTTGGTGCTGCTGACCACCTCTACATCTGAGCTGTTGATGACCAGTGGAGCGTGGTTAGGACGGTTCTTCCTGACGTTAACAATGATCTCCTTCATCTTCTCCACGTTCAGGATCAGACTGTTATCTTTACACCAGCCCACCAGCTGCTCCACCTCCTCTCTGTAGATCTGGTCGTTGTCGTCTCTGATGAGGCCCACCACTGTGGTGTCGTCTGCAAACTTCACGATGTGATTGTGTATAATCAGGGTGAACAGCAGGGGGCACAGGACGCAGCCCTGAGGGGAGCCTGTGCTGAGACTGATGACATCAGAGGTTTTCTGTCCAACCCGGACTGGCTGAGGTCTGTTGGTGAGGAAGTCTAGCAGCTAATAGCAGAGGGGTGTATTGAATCCCAGCTGTTCCAGTTTGCCCATCAGATGCTGTAGGATGATGGTGTTGAAAGCTTGTCTAGCCCTGATCAGCTGGAGCTTATATGCAGGGATACGCATGACCAAGAGATGATCTAATGACCGGAGGTGGGGGCGGGGGGCTGCTCTGAATGCATCTTTGATGTTAGAGTAAACCAGGTCTTAAGTGTTTTCACCCTGAGTTTCAAAGTCCACATGTTGGTAAAAATGAGGAAGAACAGTCTTCAAGTTAGCCTGTTTAAAATCCCCAGCAATGATGAAAACACCCTCTGTGTGCAGATTGGAGCTCAGAGATAAGCAAATAAATAGCAAATGTCATTCAAGGACATTTGAATTGAGAAGGCTTCCTGGAGGGGAAGCGAAACATCTTCAAACCTTGGAAACCAAGTCCAGTGGATTGTTTTTATACTTTTACGGAATATTGCGTTATGATTTTAACATTTTGCATTGAGATTGTAGCCTAGTAAACTAGCCCCACCCGCCAGCAGCCAAAATCATTGTTGTCTGCTAGTGGGCCTAGGCTCGATCAATGCCCCAGTTCCTAGAACTGGCTGGCCAATCACAATGCAGAGAGGTATTTTGAATTTTTGGATGCAAAGTGGGCGGAATTTTGAGGGTGTGACGACAAAGCTGCACAAGGCTGGAGAAAGCACAACATGGAAGATGGCAACAACTATTGAACAGTTCTCATTTGACTCAGTTTTGGAATCAGTTTTGGAAGGATTAGACTTTGGGTTTTCGTTGAAACGTGAGCAGGAAAAGGCTTTACGCCCATTCATTTTTAAGGACGTATTCGCCGTTTTACAGACAGGCTGTTTGTTTACCCTCCCCCACCAGCTTTCTGTCACGCTTCCTACGTCACAGTCAGTTGCGCTCATTGGTCAGAGCGTTGGCCAATAGGCACAGACATGGTTTGAAAGACAACGGGTATTTCTCATCAACAATCTTCCGATGTCTCATTCATCGAGGCCAGACTAAATTAAACATTTAATCTTACATTTAGTCTGGTTCATCAGGCTATTGAGATCGGTCTTTTTTTATACATATACTTTGTACACATGAAGGAGTCTATTTTTTTTTTTTTTACGGAGTTGACCTTTCCTCTTTCCAGGGAAACAAAAAGGGTAACCAATAATGATAAGAAATAAAAATTAAAATTCCCAGCAAATACATGTTTTACCATGAAAAGTATCATCATGGGGAAAACAGTTAAACGTTTTTGCCAACTGGGATGTGATTCCAGGGCTCTATTTATTTGTAACATATTTTAGCTATCATAATCTTTTCCATGATTTTTCCCATCTATTATAATCATTTAACATTGTCCACTGGCTTGATTGCAGGTGTGCATTGTGATACATGTATGTTTTTTTTTCTTTATCAATACTTTTTAGTTTTCTTTACATATATTCACAATTTTAGTTTCTTTGTTTTATTTACATATATTCATTAATTATCCTTTTTTATTATCGATTTATTATAACACAAGGATAATATCCTTCTATAAGTGAAAGGGTGGAACTGTTCATAAAATTTAAATTTCTCTTATTTCATATTTCAATTTATCCTATTTAGTCACTATAAAACCTTTCACTCAGTCTGTTTCACCTGCAAGGCCACACAATTCTCTGCAGAATAGTGTTTGTAGACCAGACATAGCTTCTTCCCATAACAAGCCAGAGTCTTTCTCAAGGTTTATTAACATGCCATTTTCCACCAAATTGTGTAATTTGTTTTGACTCTGACTACATTCCATTGTTGTAAGTACGATGTAAAGAACGCTCCCCAGGCAGAACGGGGCTGAGTACTGTGCCATAAGGGCCGTATGATCAACTGTTCTCTCTTTGGAAAGATATGATAAATAGTGACTGAGTGAAATCCATCAATCTCCGTTTATCTGACTAGGGTAAATAGTTGAATACTTTTTTCCCACTATACACCACAATGACAAGTTATAAATACTGGTTAATGCCCCACCATCTGGCAAGGTTTAGTGTAGGAGCCATATTATATTGTATATTATTATTAAATGTTCTTGTGGTCTTCTGATACTATTCTTTTCTATATAGGTGTATGTGCACACGCATGTGATGCCGGTGTGTGTGGTGTCATTTGTTTTAGCTTGTGTGCTCACCTCAGTTTATTATCAACCTGGATTATGGCAGCTGGGTGAGCTTTGGGAGAATCTTTTCATTCACTGTGTCGGATGTATCCATGCACGACTCATCAATGTAAGTACTGCTTTGGATTAAAAACGTGAGACAGGAAAATAAAAGGACATCATCCTTTGTAATAGTTCAGCATGATGCGTCATCAGTAGCCTTTACTCCCGTGGCGTTTGAATTAAAATTGTAGTTTATACGCCGCAACATTTTGTGACCAGAAAAGTTGTTGGAGTGCAGGTTGAAGTGTATTGTTGTTACAACACTGGATGTTTTTCGATCACTTTCATAAACTTGTAAGTCATAGACACGAACGCACACTGGATTGGACGTTCATTCACAACTTGGTTGCTGCTACTCAGCTCATTCTGTCATCACATTCACCTCCATTAAAAAGGTAGACTTAGACAGGTTCTGTTGTCTCTGAATGAATATATATTCCCTCCTTGGTTCAGCGGTACATTCACTTATGGTGAAGTACTGGATTTGTTTGTTTTGGACTTTCTGCCTTGATTTGTTTTGTGTATCAAGCAGGTGAAGCGTTGTGCTTGGCAGTACAGCTGTAGTTCTGGTTCTAAGGCGGTCAGTCTGGTTCAAGATTTTAGGTATATAAATACCCACCGCTAGTATACACAGAAGACTAGGGTTCAGTTTTCATGGTTTGTGAGTTTTGGAGTATTTTGGTGAATTAAAACAGAGTTTATGGTTACCAGGTCAAATGTTGGAAATGAAAAAAAAAGAAAAGAGAGAAATAAAACTTAGACCTTTTGAACTCAAAGTGGAGAAGCTTCAAGAAGAGCGACAAAGAACAGTAAGAAATATCAACATAGCATAACAAAAGAAATTAAAGACCTAATGCAAAGTGCTGACAATGAGGAAAGAAGTAAAGTCTTGTAAAATTGAAGTTTGTTCAAAGAAGCAATACATTTGAATGGTCTGGTTAGCAGTGTTTCTAATGTGTAAGAAAGATCAAAGAAATGCAGCACAGAGGTTAGTAAAACGTCATCCTCTGCATCATCAGCTAGCTTTACAGCTGAGGATGATGCAGCTGCTCTAATGTTTCGTCAGAAGCTGCTTAAAGAGAAGCATGTGCTGTAGAAACAGGAAGAACAGCTGTGGAGAAAAATAGAGGAGCAGCAGGAGCTGTTAAGAAAGAATGAGGAGCTGGATTTAGACATGGCTAAACTGAGTGTGTTACAGGTGCTGAAGAGGTTTTATTGTCTTATATAGCCTCCTTCGTGGCCCCATACTTACTTAGCAACAAAACAGGACATACTGAAGGTCAAGTATGAGTCTTTTAGCTATAATAAGGTCTCTAAGGGCTGATTCATACGCAAGATAGAGGATTTATTAAGACGTTTTGGCATAAACAGAGAACTCTGTATAAACATTCTTTTAGTGTCAAAGCAACCTCTGGCATCGACCAGCACACGTGAATTCCAGTAAGCTTTCGACATGATATTCCTGTGCATGTGCAGTTACGTAACGCGATGTTGAGACTACAAAACAGCCTAAGATGAAATTAGAGATTCGGGGGAAAAACTGAGATGTGACGATGAAGCGCTGAATGTATGAAGTGTTTAAGACAGCTGTATTGATTCGGATTTATAACTCCAAAGGAGCTCACTGATGCAAGGAGCGACACATGCCTTGGTCATCTACAGCCCCTCATCCAGCGCTTGTTGACACAGTTCACACTCACGTGTTCCCGAAAGACTGGCCGTGCCGCTGTGTGTTTTGGCTTTGGGTGCAAACCAAAAGACGGTCACACAAAGCTACATCCTAGCGTCCTGTACAGTGTCTGGGATAGTGTCAGACTATCTAGCCGTTTCTGCTGCTTTAGGTTTGATTTATACTTAGGTGGTCTTAAACTAGGTTGTCTGCGTAGGTGTTGCAGTGAGAGCAAGCGTTGTGGATGGCA
Source organism: Cyprinodon tularosa (assembly GCF_016077235.1). Lineage (NCBI taxonomy): Eukaryota > Metazoa > Chordata > Actinopteri > Cyprinodontiformes > Cyprinodontidae > Cyprinodon > Cyprinodon tularosa. Next base: position 154,129 of record NW_024039666.1, read on the forward strand.
CTACAGCCAGACTTTCTGTCATTAGGTACCACACAGGAAATTTGCATAGCATAGAGCGGATGTAGATTTGACCAATCAGAGGCCTCCTGTCTGCGGCACTGACTGTGGTGCACCTCTCCAAAATTTCAGGTGGCCGGAGTTTCTATGCAGCTATGTTTGCTGTGATCAGTGGGTAAAAAGTAGGTTTTAATGTTTTTAAGTTAGAAAGTCCACCTGAAAACTTCATCTGTTCAGTTAGTTAATCCAGATTACCATCCTGCCTTCAAATATTATTTTGCTGTCGGAGCTGCTCAGACCCCCGTATACCAGCGGTGCGCGGTCACTAGGAATCCTGTACAACAGCAGCCTCTGGCTGTACATGTTAGCATTTTTCACACATGTAATCCAAACTGCAGGCACCAAGACAATAAAAACTAACATATTTTACAGGCAGATTTTGGCTTTTTAAGTAAACTTTGATCATAGCGCTCTGCATCAGCAGCTCTGTGTCTCTCTTCCTGCCAGATCAGCATCTCTGATTGGTTGATGTGGCGCATCAAGCAGCAAAAGTTCAATTTTTCCAACTCCAGCAGCTGCTGCTTTTGCAGCACATCAGAAACTCAGAGGCTCGTGAGGCCTGCTGCTCAAAACACGCCGCAGGACCCTTTTGCTGCGCCTTGATGCGTGTCAACCATTGACTTTGCATGTAAACTAGCCGTTTCTGCTGCCGCTGCTGCTTATGGTTAATTTATACTTCGAAACTAGATCATCTACGTAGGTGTCACAGTGAGCGCAGAGACGTCCCCGCCCCCTCCGCAGTCACTCTGCTGCACCTCTCCCATATTGTAGGTGACCGCAGACAGGAGGCATCTGATTGGTCAAATCTATATCCACATGTGTATTTCCTGTTTGGCTCCTTACCGGCTTGTTTTGTTTGTATGACCGCCATTGCGGAAAATGACTCGTGAAGTTGGAGAGGCTAGAAGAGTGAGGTGCGTGAGAATGCTGGGATCCTTTTTCCATCTGGATCTCCGCTCTTTTTCGCCCTCATGTCCCTCCGTTGTTGCACAAACTTGTCCCCACTTCCTCACTGCCTCCGCTGTATCTAAATCCACAGCTAGTTCCTGATTTTCCCTGTTGCGTTGTGGTGTGGAATAACATAGCGCAGACCAGGCTTTAAAATTAAGCATAAATCAAAAATGTCTGATTCATACCTGCAACAAGCTCACTGCGACACACTGCTGTGGGAGCATAACCAGCCCTTCAGGTGTGAACGCAGCATAATGCCACATGTTGCCAAGTTAATGTTTTTGTCGCTAAATTTAGCAAATTTTCAGACATCTCTAGTGCCTTGATTTCAAATAAGCAGATAGATGCTGATTTCTCTCTCTCTCTCTGCTGACTTCTAGCGACACTGCTAACAAGGCTTGCACTTTAAATCAGGTTGGATCAAACTAGGGCTGCAACAACGAATCGATAAAATCAATAAAAATCGACTTTTAAAAGCGTTGGCAACGAATTTCATCATCGATTAGTTGTGTCGCGTGATTAATGCGTCATCCGCCGCCGCCGTCATCACATCCACTTGACTGAAACGGGGGGAAGAAAAAAAAATATGACAGAGCGAGTCAGGTGCAGTGTTGCCAACTCAGCGTCTTTTCAGACCCCTCCAGCGACTACTTTTCAAAAAAGTGACTAGCGACAAATCTGGCGACTTTTTACGGTGTCACTGGCGGCTTTTGGAGACTCTTACGTTAAAGCATGTATCATTCCTACTCTGCCGTGGGGCGCCTCCCCCATCCCAACCCCTTTCTCCCTCTCCCGCAGGAGTCCCTCTTAGGGGTGTAAATAATAATCGTTTTGTATTGATGCATCGATCCAAAAGCCGACGATCCGATGCATCGACATGTCCGCAAGATAATCGATTCATGTTTTTTTTTTTTCTCCGGTCTATTTTTATCCATTTGCTCCTGGGCGTAATTCTTCCTCCCGTGCTGCGGTGCCGCTAAACCTATTTTGCCCTCCTACCGCGCTTCCTGGTTATACTTCACACAGACATTTTTAAATTATGCTCAGTATTGAAGCGTGGTCTGAGCTGCACACTGTGGGTCTAGATACGGCCGAGGCGATGAGGGAGTGGGGGCGAGTTTAGTCTGACGACGGAGGGACATGAGGGCCAAAAAGAGCGGAGATCCAGTTGGAAAAAGGGTCCCAGCGTTCTCGCGCACCTCGCTCTTCTAGCGGGTCAAACTTCACGAGTTGTTTTCAGCAATTTCGATCATAAAAACAAAACAAGCCGGCGTCCTGTCTGGTGCACTGTTTGCGGTCAGCTACAATCTGGGAGAGGAGCAGCAGAGCGTCTCTCAAGGGGGCGGTGACGCAACACTCTGGAGCCTTCTTCTTCTTCTTTTTTTTAATGGCGCTTGGCAAACAACTTATAGGTGCATTACCGCCACCTTCCAGAATGGAGTATGGACCAGACAAACTATTATATTCTCCCTAAAATACCCGTTCTTCTTAGAAAATTAAAAATACTACCAAAAACTACATCCCCAGATGACCTTTGAAACAATTCCCTTATATCTAGTTTATTTTTATTCCTGTCTAACTCTCTACACAACATCTCTCTTTCCTGAATATATTTATTACATTTTAAAAAAATATGTTGGACAGTTTCTCTGGAGCCGAGGTATTGCATTGAACTCATTACACTGATATTGTGCAGTATTTTTGCAGTATTTTTTGATGCAACTTTTCTACTTCTGTTATTTGCTGTTGTTTATAAAGAAAATGCATAACGATATTACAGCTTTCATTGATTTATTTCAAACTTGAAACTTTGTTTAGCCTGTAAGGTGTAAAAAAAAAAAAATAATAATAATTAAAAAAAAAAAATTAACCGATTAATCGATTAATCGAATCGAATGATGGTGTATTCTTAAGTATCGAAAATAATCGAATCATTGGGCCAGGAAATCGATACTGAATCGAATCGCCATGATGGATGTGATTTACACCCCTAGTCCCTCTCAGCGCTGCAGTCAGAGCCGCAGGATGTTTACCCTCAGCGTCCAGACTGCAAATGAAGCGCGCATGCGCCGGGATTGACGGCGCAAATTGATCACAATAATTAAAATAGCCTGCGCTTTGTAAAGCAAAAAAGTCGTAACATGCAACTTTTGTAAAAACAAATGAACATGGCACGGGAGCACCACTGTTATGATGCAGCACCTGAAAAGAAAACAAGTTGGAGCCTTCGATGGTAGTGAAGAGAGCTCATCAGCAGGGTGAGCGACCATGTTTGTTTGGTTTTAAAGTGGGGAAACGTAACGTTAGTTTCTCAGGTAGCTCATCTGATGCTTTCCTTAGCTTGTTAGTAGGTTACAGACAGTAATAAGGTTGGCTACTTATTTTACTTTTAATTTCATCTGAATTAGCTTAAGCAGCGTTTATATTTTCTTTATAAATAAATTAACTTGCAAATTATGAGGGCAAGGCTTTTAAAGTTTAAATCTTCTGGCAAAGATAAAGTAAAGAAGATCCTGCAATTTATGGAAGTAAAGCAGAATAAAATCCAGCAAGATCAGTAATATGTCAATTAATTATATGCCACATTCCCATGTAAATATCTGTCTTTGGAGGATGTGTTTTTTTACCACCCCTAGTTCTCTCATTTTTATTCCAAATACAATTTATAATTTGAATCACAGGGCTATTTTTATCTCTATGGTTCAGTATTTTCTCAAGTAGCAACTTTAACTGCTATACTTTCCTGTCTTAAAAGGCAGAACTCTTCTAGTCTAAAAAAAACTCATTTGTTGAAATGGGGGGGCCTATTGTTTGAACCCCTTAGGGGCTTTTAAAAACAAAAATGTCTCTTTTTGCGCTTTATGAAACAAAGTACCCTATATTTTGTGGATGTACAGCTACATTTCTCATGTAAGTTTGCATAGTTTTAACACAAACATTTATTTTTCATATTGCACCAGTACAGTTAATGAGCAACCTGTACTTGTGGGCCTGTTTGTTCTGTCAAAAATGTTTATTTTGGAATAAAGAGGTTAATATAAAAAATATTTTTTGTCCGATTCATCGATTAATCGGAAAAATAATCGGCCGATTCATCGATTTTTAAAATAATCGTTAGTTGCAGCCCTAATTGCAGCCCTAGATCAAACTCTTCCCTCAGCTTGAGTTTCAGGAAAACCTTCTGTTCTGTACATATTGAAAAGGGAAGAGGCAGGGGGATAAATCATGACTGAAAACCCTCATTTGAAAAAAAAAAATGATCAAGGTCCATTCAAATAAAAAAAAATAAAAAGGGTGCTATTTAATGAAATTCATAGTTCCCCTTAATTTCTAGTGTACTACCATTATTATTAATATTTTTTGGAAGCATTTTACTCCTGGTAGAAAAGCAAAGCATACAGCTCTGCTTCTGGAAGAGGAAAACGGGAAGATCAATCAACCATGTTCTGATTAAGCATGTTTGAAGCCAATAAACCATCACTATTGGAACTACAGTAATTAAACTTTAATATGAAAAATGGTTACAATAAACTCATCACTTGTACTGTTACAACAGCTAGTACTGCTACTGTAACCAAAACCTTTAAAAACAATGTTAAGATACTTAAAAGTTGGCAGATATAAGGAATATGTTTTATACCTCTAATGGTTACAGAGCAGCATTCAGAGCCCAAAACATAAACAGTTCAGATCAAAGTTTCCCACATCAAATGAAAATCCAAGGTCTCATGAATACATGAAAATGATCTGGACAGTCTTTTAATAACCAACATTATTTGACCTAAAATCATCTCTGGCTCCAAGTTCCCCCTAAAGGACGCTTCAGTGTATTGAAATACTCCATCCTGCAGCCATCATCCCTCAGAGAAGCTGCCATTACAACGGAAACTTTCAATAAAAACAAACGAAGTAAAAACAGTAAAAACAAACGAAGCCTGTTGAATCTTTTGTTGGATCCTGTTAAGTCACGGAACCACATTGGACTGTTCTATAACTAGAACATACCTGCTTTCTTTTTATGTATCTATAAAAGGACATTTAGTTTTAAATCATATATATTAGGGATGGGACGATTTATGAAAACCGTCAGAATCGTTCGGTTCGACTGTCTCAGTTTGGTTCGCGTGTGTTTCGTTCGGTTCATGCGCTGCTCCTTTTTCTCATAGGGGAAGCGATTACACTCCAGAGCAGAAGGTGGCAGTGCTGCGACCAAAGCCAACCGCTAGAAGTAAACAATAAGAAGAAGAAGAAGCGAAGCAGCGTAGCCGGGTGTAGCAGAAAAAAATCAGTTGTTGTGGAGAATTGTGTGGGTATGACGAGTGGGAAAGAACAGGAGTTGGAAGACGTGCCAGCAGCACTTTATAGGTCTGCTGTATGGGAGCGCTTTGCATTTAGAGTGACCTACGATGACAGCGGAAAGAAAGTTGTGGATAAAAGTGCAACAGTGTGCAAGCATTGTGCAACACATTTTGTTTATGCTAAAAGCAACATGTCATGCTAACCCCGAAATCCCTCATACTCCGTCAGCAACCCCCGCTGCGCTCCAGACCGGCTGCTCAAAGCAAAGCCTACAGCCCCCACTGTGGCTCCATCTGCTCCCCTCTGAGTCCCTTGGAGATGGTAGAGAGCATGCGCCAGATGATTAAAAATGATCCAGGGTTTCTGCGGATCATTTAAAATAATTACAATCCATTATTTTTTGGGGGATTTTTTCATTAATTTCATAAATTTTTATGGGATTTCGGTGTAACAATCAACATGTATCGAATCGAACCGAAAACCGTGACCAGAAACCGTGAATCGAACCGAACTGTGGATTTTGTGAACCGTTTCACCCCTAATATATATATATATATATGCAACATTCACATAACCTATCAGCGGAACCGTCGACCGCACCAAGGTGCCGCCACCAAATCAAGTCAGCGGCCATAGGGAAAGGCGATTGATGCAGGGTCTACTTTTATATTATGGCTGAATTTAAATTTTTCTGGGCTGCGTCCTCCAAAGGCCAGAGTCGAAGGCTGATTACGTCATAGCGTGTTGCCAAGGTCTGGTCGGATTCCAAGACTCATCGTTATGCGGCCTACAAATGCTTCCTTTTTGCCCAATTTGAAGGATGGGTTCGATGTATCTTCTCTATTGTTGGTTTTCCCAGGATTCATTGCGAGACCAAGCAAGTCAGCTCCTCCGTGATCAGAGGAAAAAGGTGCCTGGCGCTGAAGAATGGTGAAAATTGGAAGTTCATTATAATATATTCCGAGTATATTAATAGTTCTGTCTGAAATGAATGAAAAATAGTTGTTTTAATGGTTATTGAGTCAGATATGTGGCAGTAGTGTTTGGTTTATCTAAAGGTTTTTATCTGTTACTGTGTAAATGAGTTCGGCTGTAATTTAAGCACAGATTCTAATATATCTGCAGAGTGGGGACTATAAATCTGACAGGATTTTTATTTTTTTGCTATTTTGAACAATTTGCTTAACTAAGTATTGCTTGTTGTTGAATATAAGAGATTTTGCAGATATATTGTTATGCATACATTGTTTAGATTTACTTATATACACAGATATATATATATATATATATATACACATACCCCTCACTTTATTATATTATATAGATTATTTATTATTCAGACGCACAATATTTATATTTGTAAAAACATTGTATAGTACAGTATTTTGTTTCATTTTTATACTTTTTTAGCTTACTTATTCTGCTATTTTTATAAACTTTTTAAGGTCCACATTGTGTGGCCACTTTAGCTGTAAACTGTTGCTGCTGTAATACCACCCTTTACCCACTGTGGGGCAATAAAGAAAACAAACAAACAAACAGCAATCAACTGCAGTGCTGATGAATCTTTATTCCATTCTGCTTAAACCAGATGGTTAGGGGAGCAGGATGACCTCCCCAAGATGGCGCACGTAATTACTGCGCTGCGACAGTCAATGCGGGGTTTACTCTTATAAGTATCTCTGTGCGGTGGACCGCATCCTTGGAAGAAACAGCCCATTTATAAGAATTCAGCCAAAACGGTTCCCAGCTGCAACAACCAGTTAATCCATCAACCGGAAGTTAGCTTTAGCTTAGCATGTTGATCTCCTCTAAGCAGTTTTCCAATCAGATGAGGCTAAAATCCACAGTGTGCATCATCAGGGAATCGTTTCTATCAGGTGTTTCCTACCTATCCGGTGTAAGATGATCTGGGGGATCCTGGTGAAATCCAGCAGTAGATGTTGATCGTCCATCTTTTCCTCCGAATTGACCAAACTCCCTTTAAACTCCGTGAATGTTTCTTCAGCAGGAGTTAACTGTTCGGTGATAAACTCTCCTTGAAGCTGGACTGAAGACATTCTCACTGCAAACACTCCCAGATTATCAGCCTCTCTACAATGACTCCACACACAAGCTAAGCTAATGCTGCTAATGCTACCCGATCCCTGCCAGCACCTCATTGCGCATGCGCAGCTAGATCTACATCAGGGTTACCAGCGATTTAAAATCCTTCTTCTTCTTCTTCTTATGGGATTTTATGGCGGTTGGCAGACTTGTGAATTGTGCATTACCGCCACCAACTGATATGGAGTAAAGCAAGAAAACAGGAAACGATTCACCCCCCCCCCCCCCCCCCCCCCCAAAAAAAAAAAAAAAAAAAAAAACCTGTGTAACTTAAACCAACATAATACTAAATCACATTTGCCCATATAATTTTAATTTACTCTAAGTCATCTTAACTCTGCCAGTTTCTGATGGTCCCATCGGTCCTCCCATCATACTTCCAACCATCTCCCAGTTCAAATCTTTAATGTCCAGATATTTTTCTGCAGCCTTCACTATTATTTTGATTTTTTCCGTTTTTTTGTTGTCTGTGCAGTACAATTAATTACTTCTACCATGAAAAGAACAAAATTTGTCTTTTTAACAATAAGTGAGTCTTCATCAATTTTTGGAGATTTCTCTAGATGTTTGGAATTTGCTGTGTGTTGAACTGTAGGTTTGGGTTTTTCTGACTGAGATGGGATCCTTTTTGCAGCTTCAGCGTAGGTTATTCCAAGCTCAAATTTCATTTTTTTAATTTCCTCAGACCTTTTGCTTGCTTCACAGCCGCGATAGGCAGCAGTATGTTCTCCACCACAATTACAGCATTTTATTTTAGCTTCTTTTCGAGATTTAAAATCAAACAAATACTGTACCTAAATTACGTTTTCCTTCCTTAAAAATAGTAAGCGTACTAAACTATAATGTGTTTAAGGTAAATAGTGTATTTCATGAGTAAATAAATGCACTAAAATAGTTTCTGTTAATCACTTTATAAAAAAAAAAACTTTACAGACCTGCATAAACACCATTGAAAGACAGTGTATAAAGCATATCTTAATATAGAAGGACACCAAAGATAAAAGGAGAGGGAACAATGATTAAAAATAATAAAGTAATAATAATAATAATAATAAAGGGGCAACTTTATATTATAAATAGAATCAAGAACAGCACATTAAACCAGCAGATTAAATTTACTCACATAAGAAAGCAAATGAACAGCATTTGTGTAAATAGGCTACAATTTAATATTTAAATATTAGCACCAACTTCATCATCTCCAGTTTTTGTAACTCTATGTAATAACAATTCTCTTAAACTAAAGTCAAGAAAATGAATTCCTTTAGACTGGATCCACAATAGAAAGGCTTTGGACTATAGTACAATCAAAGAAAAGGTGTTCCAGACTTTCTCTTTCAACCTCACAGAAACCAGTTTTCAGTGTCATAATTAAATCCTTAGAAATTCGTTAGTAGGGTAAAATCTGTTAATAACTTTAAATTGAATTTTTTCCATTTTTGGAGGTACCTGATATGAAAGAAATTTTGTTCTGATATCTTTTTTGCTTTCATACAGAAATCTTTTAAAATATATTCTCTCTTTATATGGCTGGAAGATAAGCAAATAATGTCAAATAACTCCTCAGAAATATATTGTTACATCGAGTGCTGAAAAAATTAACATCATCTATAAAGAATTGTTTGAGTTCCACAGAAATATCAGAAATTATTATATCTTGTTTAACCAATAGCCTGAAGAGGTAAAGGGAATGATTTAAAGATCTGATTATATTTACTCTGAATACAACTGATTTAATATTTTTCACAAAACTCCTGAAAAAGTAACAGGTTACTGCTGCTGTCCATGAAATGAGAAACAGATTCCTTTTTTATACCATTTATCCATAAATATAGATTTTCTTTTACTCAGAATGTATCTATTGTTCCAGACAGGGTGCTATGGGGAGTAAAATTAGGTTAGTTTCCATTAAAGAAGAACCTGTTTATGAAAACCAGATTATTTAAGTGGTAATTTATTTATCCTAAAATCACATTGTAAAATTAAATGAATTCCCCCTATTTTTTTTATACTAAATTGGGTATATCTGACCAAAGGGAAAGATTATTATTTACTATAGATTTCAACCAGCATTCATAATAATTACCTTTACCATCTTCATAAGTTTTTTTAACGTCATCTTTCTTTATGTAATGCTTATTATTGATTAATAATTTATTTACATTTTTCAATGTTATTCCAAATGCTAATGTTATTTTATAGGAATGTCCTGTTTCTGGTAATAACAATTTCCAAGTATTTCACCTCGTTTTAATGTTAAATAATGATTGTGATGGATGGTCTTTCAAAGAAAAAAGTTTTAGATTTAACTGAAGATCAGAGAACTTAGAAAATACGTTTATACTTAGAGAGCTAAAGGAATTTGTTCTTCATTTTTCAAAATAAGGGTTGTATGTTCGGCCAGTCGACTAATTATTATGTTCTTGTCCAATAACTCAATTCCAGACATATAACTGTTTTTAATTAATATTGACAGCATCTCATCAACCGTTATGAATAATAATGTTTAACTTCCACAGCCTGATGAATATCTTTATTAATATGGAACCTATTACATGAACCATGACTAATACCACAGAGCTGTTTATGTCATGATAAAGGATTTTAATTAGGTTCCTGAATTTTTTCCCAAATCCAAGATGGGATAAAGTTTTAAAGATAAATGGATGTTCAACAGAATCAAAACAAAACAAAACAATTATCATTAATTAAATCACTTTAATCAACTAAATCTAAAACCAGTCCAATGTTATTATGAATGGATCTTTCTTTAAAAAAAAAAAAACCGATTGAGTTTTACAAATTTATCTGACATACCTTTTTAAGTCTGGCTGCAATACAACTAGAAAATAGTTTATAATCAGTATTCAATTTAAATTAAACAGCACCAATAACTCCCTCTGACCAGCTTCCCTGTTCCTGCTAAAGAGGAGCATTCCCACAGCATGATACTGCCACCATCCTGTTTCATAGGGAAAATGGTTTATTCAGGGGGTTGCGTACTATTTGTTAACTCTAGCACTGCTAATAAAAGCTGTTTGGCTTTGAATTAAATCTACAAGCACAAAAATTATACCATTTTATCTCTTAACAATAAAACTGTTAAAGAGTAAAACATCTTGTCTTTAGCCTCAGTAGAAACAGTAAAGATGTTTGTGTTTCCACTCCAGGAGCGGCAGAGGTACATTATTTCAATGTTGGGCTCACATTTGCTTGTTGTGTGCAGTAGAGACTGACATTTTTTCGGGAATCCCACGGGTCAGTATTAGTAATGATCACGTGATTGGGACGGTACAGGATTAAACTGTAACGGGAGCAGACGGGAGCGGGAGCAAACCAATAGTAACTAAAAAAAACTGGGATCGATGCCAAAAAATAAAATAAAATAGAAAGAATAAAAATCCAGTACTGGCGCGGCCATTTTGTCGTTTTTTCCTTGAAGCTTACACACTAATGTGAGTCAAAAAAACTACACGACCCAAAAACCAACAGTGCTTCCGCTCTGAGTTTTTCACCCGCGCTCAAACAACAATGGAGGGACCAACGGTTAGTGGCGAACTCGACTTCGAAAAGTTTGATTGTTTTGATTGTTTATTCACCTAAGATAAGCATGGTCTGTTTCCTTGTTTGTTACTTTTATTATGTATTTATAATTATTTATTATTATTATTTATAATTATTATTCCTTTTACTTTAACTGACCTTTACTACAGTTAGAAACAGGAACTTAACTGACCCTTCATAGAAATTCAGATTCAACGTATTGACAGAAATCTTATTAAAGACAACAAGAATGGGAGTGGTGCGGGAGCGGGAGTCATTCTGAATGGGAGCTGGATGGGAATGAGAGTAATTTCACCAGGAGTGGGATGGGACAGTATTTAGATTTCTACTCTGGCCCGGGATCGGGACGAGACACAATTTTTTTCTGTGGGAGTTGGACGGGACAGGAGTGAAAATCCACTCCCGTGTCAGTCTCTAGTGTGCAGGTCACAGACTGAGCTGCTGGTGCCTGGTTCTGGCTCAGAGACTCTCTGTCTCTTCTCAGAGGACTCTGCAACAACACCGGCCTCACTCTTCTTCACCCTACTGTGTCCCAGCTCTTCCTCTGACTCGCTGAGGCTGATACTGGTGCTGCTAGTCACAATCATGCTGACCAACTCTCCATTGGTGTCGGTGCTGCCTGCTCTCTCTCCTGGTGCCCTTCTAGTAGAGCTCCTATTTCTCTCAGGGTTCTCTCTGATAAACTCTACGGACACAGACTGATCTTCTCAAGCGGTGAGGCTGCTGATGTTGTTGCAATTTTGCACAACTCTTTGTTTCCAACTTGGTGACAACATTATCCTTTCCTTTCCTGCAGAGTGATTTATCCAAATGGCTGCTGGGTCCAACGGAGACGCATCTGGTCATCATTGGACAAATGTTTACACCATGGGTGCTTAAGTCTGGTCCTCAAGAGCTACTATCCTGCAACTTTTTGATGCACCCCATTTTTAACACACCTGAATCAGATGAGGGGCTCGTTACCGTGCTTCTGCTGAGATAAATGAGGGGATTGAGCCTTTTGATTCAGATGCGTTAGAGAAGAGATGGATCTAAAAGTTACAGGATGGTAGAACCTGAGGACTGGACTGAGCACGCCTGGTTTACAATCTACAGCAGATCTATTTAGGAAGCACTAAAAGAAGATGCTGATTGACTGAAATCTAAAACCCCTTTTATTTAGTTATAAAAGAAACCCACCAAATACTCTGTCAGGAAAAAAAAGACACTTTTCCATGAATCCACTGATCCCTGCAACACCAAATATTTTCTAGAAAACATCTTAGCACCAAGGAATTAGGTTTTGCAATTTTAGGAGGAAAATATGCAGAGTAATTGTATTTTTTAAAGGTAACTACAAACCTTTTATTGTCAGGGCATTTCACTTTTTTCCAGTAAATACAGTTTAAACTGTTTTTTAGATTTAACAATTTAATGAAGGTTCATCAAATCACAAAAAGATCAAATTAACTGATAGTGTTTCTTAAACACATCTAATGTTAGTATATTAATATAAGATAACACTGCTGCAATGTGTGGTTCCCTAAATGTAACTCTGAATTTGTATATAACTTGAACATCACCGTTTTCCAGAGAGCAGGTGTCTCCATTAGACTTTCCTGGGATTTATACCAACAAGAGATATAGAAGTTCTTTTGTTATCAGCCTCCACTCTTGAAGACCTGAGTTTTTTTTAATATTATCTTTAAATATGATTTACTTTTTTAATGTTATTTTATATGTTTTTATCTTTGCTATGGGGCAGGTGAATTTCCTCTATCGGGGATAAATAAAGTATCTATCTATACACTATGTTAAACTGAATCGTAGATCTGATCATTTTAGCACATCTTAAGTCATTTTAGACTTATTCAGCTAAGAACAGATTTAAATGTAGAATTTGATCCTTGCTGATAGCCTAGTAAACTAGCCCCAACTGCCCCAGGCCCTAGAACTGGCTGGCCAATCACAATGCAGAGATGTGTTTTAAATATTTGGATGCAAAGTGGGCGGGGTTTTGAGGGCGTGACGACGAAGCTGCAGGACACTGGAGAAAGCACAACAAGGAAGATGGCAACAACTATTGAACAGTGTTATTGACAGCAGCAGCAGCTTTCAATGGAGCGCTCCATTGAAAGTTAAAAGTTATTTTTTCTGTCGCTTTTGTTCAACAAAAATACGTTTTCAGATAATTTGAGGGGATATAATACTTTAAAGGGTCAATATATGGTCCATTTACCTATTTAATGCTTAATTAAAAAAACAATTTCTGAAGTTGAGAGAACCACGGCAACCAGTGTACCTCAGAAGCCAACGGCAGCCAGGGCTAACCGCAGCCCCTCTCTCAGCATAGCCGTGTTGGAAGGACCACTGGCTCTAATGGCGATTTTTGACTCAGCTTTGGAATCAGTTGTGGAAGGATTAAACTTGGGGTTTTAGCTGAAACGTGAGCAGGAAGAGGCTCTAAGCTCATTCATTTTTGAGAAGGACGTATTCGCCGTTTTACCCTCAGGCAGTTTGTTTACACTCCCCCACCTGCTTTCTGTCGTGCTTCCTATGTCACTGTCAGTTGCGCTAATTGGTCAGAGCGTTGGTCAAAATCATTGGCCAACGCTCGAACTGCTGCAGACGGGCTGCCGTTAGCCTCCGAGGTACGCTGGTTGCTGCAGTTCTCTCAACTTCGGAAAGTTTTTTTAATTACGCATTAAATCGGTAAATCGACCATATAGTGACGCTTTTGCCACAGACATGGTTTGAAAGACAACAGGTTGTTCTTATCAACAATCTTCCGAGGTCTCATTCATCAGGGCCAGACTAAATTACTCATTGAATCTCACATTTAATCTGGTTTATCGGGCTACCCTGCTGATGCAGTGTTTAGAGCATATTATCATTAAGACTGAAGTTTTAGAATTTAAGTAGAAGAGAATTTAATGGTTAGTAACCTCTGACATTCAGGCTGTAGAGGTCTTAGATCAGGTGACTATACAAGTGAGTTCCTGACTGGGACTTTAGAAGCTCCAATCTCCAAATACCAAAGGAATAACCAGTAATGGTTAAACATTGGTTTTACAGGTCCGTCCTATATTGTGATTTTCTTTAAAGTCTCATGTACCAACTCCAACTTTCCTTTTCAGAGCCAACATGTACAAATTCATCTGTTTAAACTAAATCAGACATAACTAAATTCACCAAGCAATGACCACAAAGAAAAACTAGACACATTTATTAATTCTCATTTAAACATTTTATTACCGTTAAACAATTTATATTAAACCTTTAGCTTTCCTTAAAATATCAGAGAAAACATGGAAAAAGATTGTAACTTATATGAAACCATAAAAAGTTTTAGAACCCAAGAGGCTGACATTTCTGCTTGTTACATCAATCTAGAAGTAATTACATTAATGGAAAACATCCACAACAGAAAATGATGCAATACAAAAAACATTTGCATAGAGTGGTACGGAAAAAAGCTTCAAGTGTTTATTGTTACACCGAAAAATTAAAAAAATTATAAAAATCAATGAAAAATACAAATTTATGAAATTAATGAAAAAAATCCAAAAACATCAATGAATTGTAATTATTTTAAATGATCCGCGGAAACCCTGGATCATTTCCGCATGTTTTGCTGCTTTGAATTTAATCATCTCGCGCATGCTCTCTAACATCTCCAAGGGACTCAGAGGGGAGCGGACGGGAGCCACAGCGGGGGCTGTAGGCTTTGCTTTGTGCAGACCGTCTGGAGCGCAGCGGGGCGGAGCGCTGACGGAGTATGAGGGATTTCGGGGTTAGCATGACATGTTGGTCGTGTTGGTGTTAGCATAAACAAAACGTGTTGCACAATGTTGCACTTTTATCCACAACTTTCTTTCCGCCGTCATCGTAGGTCACTCTAAATGCAAAGCGCTCCCATACAGCAGACCTATAAAGTGCTGCTGGCGCGTCTTCCAACGCCTGTTCTTTCCCACTCGCCATTCCGACACAATTCTCCACAACAACTGATTTTTTCTGCTACACCCGGCTAAGCTGCTTCGCTTGTTCTTCTTGTTTACTACTGGTGGTTGGCTTTGGTCGCAGTACCGCCACCTTCTGCTCTGGAGTGTAAACACTTCGCCTATGAGAAAAAGGAGCAGCGCATGAACCGAACGAAACACACGCAAACCGAACAGAGACAGTCGAACCGAACGGTTCGGACGGTTTTCAAAAACCGTTCCATCCCTAATAGCCATGGAATCTATCTTAGTCGGAGCCACACAAGTCCTTTTGCAGAAAGTTGTCTCAATGAGCGCTAAATGCCATGAATTCATCAGACACGATTTTCTGTCGTTTAGTACAATTACTATGCCAATATGTGACCAGGGAATTTCTCCGCTGTGAGATCAATAAAGCTCATCTAATCTAATCAGAGGAAGAATTGGATTCCGTGAGTCCACGGCTTAACTACTGTGACTTCTTATGTGAAGAAACAAATCTCTTTAAGATCAGTTTCATGTGTCAAGAATGAAAATGTTTAGTTAAGTTAGTCAAAACTTTCGCTACTACAAACTGTACGAGAGACGGGCTCTTCACCTGTGTGACTTCTGAGGTGTTTATTTAAAGAGGTTTTTCCAGTAAAACTTTTGCCACATATTGTGCAGGACAAAGGTTTCTCATCAGTGTGAGTTATCATGTGTGCAGTTAAACTACGTTTTACAGCAAAGCTTTTTCCACAAACTGTACAGGTGAAAGGCTTCTCACCTGTGTGAATTCTGATGTGTTCAGTTAACCTACATTTTTCATTAAAGGTTTTGCCACAAACTGTACAAGAGAAAGGCTTCTCACCTGTGTGAGTTCTGATGTGTTTATCAAGAAGAGATTTCTTTTTGAAACTGTGTGGACAGGACAGACATTTGAATTTCTTCTCAACAGAGTGAACTTGGATGTGTTTTTTAAGGTCAGATTTATAAGCGAAACGGTTTCCGCAGGACAGGCATTTGAAAGGCCTCACACCTGTGTGAATTCTGATGTGGTAATTAAGGTGAGATCTGGATATGAAACGTTTTTCACAGGTCTCGCAAGAAAAAGGTCTTTCACCTGAATGAGTCTTCAGGTGTTCAGTCAAATTACTTTTTTCAATAAAACGTTTCCCACAAGTTGTACAGGAGAAAGGCCTCTCACCTGTGTGAGTTCTGATGTGTTTATTAAGGTCAGATTCATAGATGAAACTTTTTTCACAGGTCTTGCAAGAAAAAGGTCTTTCACCCGAATTAATCTTCACATGTTTAGTCAAACTACTTTTTTCAGTAAAACGTTTGCCACATATTGTACAGGAGAAAGGTTTCTCACCTGTGTGGATTTTGATGTGGTTGTTAAGATGAGATTTCGTTCTGAAACCCTTTCCACAGGACGGACATTTGAAAGGCCTCAAATCTGTGTGTATTCTGATGTGTTTATCAAGGTCAGATTTATAGGTGAATTTTTTTCCACAGGACAAACATTCAATATTCGTCTGATCTGTGTGAGTTATCATGTGATCTATTAAAAGTTCTTGTTTCATAAAGTTTTCTCCACATGGCAAACATTGGAATAATTCCTCTCCTGTAACTTCAGTTTCTTGCTTCAGAACAAGCTGCTCTTCATGCTCACTAATGAGGACCTCCATGGTTTCCTCTTTTGTCCAGGGATGTTCTGGTTCTTGCTGCTCTTCTTTTATCTGCAGAGCTTCTGGTTCCTCTTGGTCCAAACTGAAATTCCTCTCCTGTCCATAGAGCTGCTGGTCAGAGAAATCCTCCTCTTTTCCAACATAATCCTGTAGGCGGTCTGGAAAGATGACAGAAATATATTCAATTGTAGGTTAAAGAAAGGACACTTCACTTTAACCATCCTTGTGTCGATCTAATGACATATAAAAGGTTCCGAACTGCATCTTCCAGCATTTTGACCAAGGTTTTAGTAATTTGCATGAACAGGATATTTTTTTAATGACCTGTCCACGATGTACCCTGCCTTTCTCCCACAGGTTGCTGTAGATAGGAATAGATAGGAACCAGCCCCACTGTGACTCTGATGTATAAGTAAAAGATGGATTGATGGAAGACTTTCTGTTGAAGGTTAAGGAAAGAGACTACACTTAAATCATCCTTGTGTCAATTTAACTATACAAACCGTTTGGAACTACATCTCCCAGCATGCAGTTCAGAATTCAGTTTCAAAAAATTTTTTTTAGAGTAAAAAATTGTTTCTGAAAAAACTTTATGGCTCCAATGTAGCTCCACACACAGACATTATATACGTAGATGCCTCATTGGACGCTGTCGGCAGCGAGGCCAATGTGCCTAGTGGGCGGCCATCTTGCATTGGACCACAGTTCAGAAAGCTGCCGTCAGAATGAATAGGAGGCGCCTTAGATTTTTTCTTAATCACATGAAAGACGAGTCAAAGATAATATTACAATAATCTTTTACATGTAACAACCACTTAAAAAACCAAAAGCTTTTTACGTTAGACTACACATATTTATTCAGATTAAAAACTATTTAAACTGAACTCAAACTGGCTCAGATTTATGCAGTTATACATTTTGCAATTAAATAATAATATGATGAACACTAATTTATATACCAATATATTATAAGGGTTTATCAAATATTAAATATTTATATAGCATATTATTATTATTCTGTATTTTAAGGATTGCTGTTTTATAATGAGTATTACGATCTATAGAGAAAAAATTAGTTGTAATATGATTTATAAATGAGTGAAGTTATTATTTAGTTTTTATTTTATTTTATTAATTTTATTTTCATTTTTATTTATTTTTTGTAAAGACTTTTTCTTCAACTCGTGGTGAATGGTAAATTTAAATTGTGGTTTACTAAAGGGTTTTGGTTCATATAAATTTGTCTAAACTTCTTTTAAAACTCTTTTTAAAACTATGTTTTTTTTTAATTAACTTAAAGCATATCTGAACATCAGTTCTTTAATCAGTTAATATGTGTTATATAATACATAAAAAAACCATATATAACGCGTGCCCTCTAGGGGTGTGGCCCCGCGTCCAATGAGGCGTCTACATATATAATGTCTATGATGTTCATCTGCCTTCATGGGAACAATAGTTTTCAGGTAGTTGAGTCTGAAGATCTTCAGATCCAACACCTATACTTCAGTAAGATGAACTTCTAGCCCAGTAAACTAGCACCACCTGCTTGCGGCCAAAATCATTTTTGCTTTTGTTCAATAAAAGTACGTTTTAAGATAATTTGAGACTGATTAAAAATTACTCCGATTACTTACAATAGTAAAACTTTTGCCACAAATTGTACAGGAGAAAGGCTTCCCCCTGCTGTAAGTTATTGTGCGAAAGGGGTCAAATGAATTCTTCATCTCAGGTTTGTAAATTCTCGTGTGTGTTTTAAGATGGTATTTCTTAGGGATGCACGATATGATCGGCCCCCTATCGGTATCGGCCTGTATCGGCCTTAAAACTGAATATCGGACATCGGCCACCCCACCGATATTTAACCCGATATTTGATCAGCTTCTGAATTTCTAAAGTCTAAAAAAAAAAAAAAATACTACTTCTTCTTCTTCCTCAAAAACTTCTTTTTTACAGACTTAAAAACTTCTCAAGACGAGGGAAAAAATATTGACACATTAAAATATCACAATATCTTCATATGCTGATATATTGCCATTTAAAAACACCATATCAATCTCTTTTACTAATGAAATATTGCTATATGTCATCATTATGCTATGAAATCCCCCGAAAATTCACAAAATTTTGCCATATTTTTATATGTTGATATATTGACGCGGTATCTATCTATTTTACTAACAAAATCTCACAAGAATTTGCAAAATATCACAAGAGTTTGTAACAGAACGATGAAATTTCACGAGATTTTGAAAGTAAAATAGATCGATACCGCGTTTTTATAAATCTATTTGATATCAGCATATGAAAATATATTTGAGTATATTATTTTTCAAAGCGTCAGAAATGGATAACAAAACGGCTATTTTCAATGACTACTTATTTTTGTCCAACTTTAACATCGGTATCGATATCAGTTATCGGCTACATGAGTTTTAAAATATCGGCATATCGGATATCGGCCAAAATCCCAATATCGTGCATCCATAGTATTTCTGATTGAAGCCTTTTCTACAGGTTTATAAGAAAAAAGTTGCACATCTGAATGAGATGTCATGTGGTAAGTCCAATTTCTAGTAAATTTGCCACATATTGTACAGAAGAAATGCTTCCCACCAGTGTGAAGTGAGTGACTAGATTTCTGAGTGAAGGGCTTTCCGCATTTCATAGAAGAAAGAGGGCTTATATCTGCGGGAGATGTCCTGTTTTCAATCAAATGGTGTGTTCCAGTACCACCTTTGCCACAAATTGTGCAGAGGAAATGCTTCTCACCATTGTGAGTGCTAATGTGTGCAGTCAAATTACTTTCTGCAGTATAACATTAGCCACAAATCCTAGAGGAGAAAGGCTTCTCACCAGTGTACATTTTGATTTGTGTGCATCAAAATTAGGTTTAGGTCATAAATCTTCTTACCTGTGTGAGTTCTAATGTGAATCAATAAATGCTCTTCTTTTAAAAAATTTTCTCCAAATGTCAAAAATAGAAAATATATATTTCCCTTCAGTTTCAAAATTTGTTCGTTAGAGTATATTAAGAATGTCTCTAAACAAACTTTATGGCCCAAATGTAGCTCAACAGATGTTCAGATCCAACACCTATACATTAGTAAGATTAACTTCCCTAGAATTAGAACTTAACTGCTTCTATGTGGAGGGGTGAGGTCAACAAACCATGTGGACCAACAGGTCTGGGAAAGGTACCTGTGGAGGTGCTTTAGGATCAGCCTATTAAAGGCATGAAAGAGGATTCTGTGGTGGAAGATTTGTCCAATAGCTGTTTGCGTATTTTTCAATTGTACGCATACATCAGTGCCCCGTCCTTTGCAAAAGTTCTCAATGCTGGAAACCCTTCCGCTGGTAATTTTGTATTTCACCTAGAGAGGCAGCAAAGTGCCAGGATGTACCTAGAGAGAAGGAAATCTCCATAAGAGAAGGTCTCTTAAAGTGTTATGCCAAGAAATACTCGCCTGTTGAGAATGACCTCCAGTCTCACTCATGAGAAAACGGATTGAAATATGAATGAAAAGTGTGCGAGAGGGGAGGCAATTCTCAGCTGGCAGTTATTTCTTGGCATAACGCCAGTACTCCGTTTTGTGTATCTAGATTAAAGCTTTTACCAATCTAACTTGATTTGAGCAGCAAAAAAGTACCTGTTGCTTCATTATTGATGCCTGTATAAAGGTCAGACACACCTCAATAGTACATTTGATACTCCTGTGGTTTATCAGGTAAATTGTGTCCAAATGCGTCTGAAGGCGCTGCTCAGGCTGCTCAGATGCGTCAAAGTGCGCTGCTCCTGCAGCTCGAAAAACGCTGCAGGATCTTCTGACGTTCCTTGATCCGTGTCAACCATTGACTTTGCATCTAAACCAGCTGCTTTAGTTGCTTCCATTGCATGTGGTTTGAATGTAGCATTAGTATAAAGGTTACTAGTGCTGCTCTGCTAAACTCATCACAGTAGGACTCAGTCTCTCTCTCACTGTTTATTTAGAACAGGTTTTAAAGCAAAAGTAATCGATTTGACTGAAAAAACTTAGAGTCAGCCCATATATTCCCAGAGCTGTGTACGCCATGCCACATTACCTACCACGCTTGTCTATTGTGCAAAGTCCGTTTTAAATAAATGTGTCAGTTTTACAATATGCATTGATAATTTAGGCATCTTTCTCTAACGTTTGGCCTAAAATCCTTGTTTTCATCTTATCCTTCTCCTTCACTTTCCACATCCATAAGCTGACCTGGTTAACTTAATTTCATCTTTGCAGCATTGAACAAGTTATTCCTTCACCCGTTTAGTGAACCGGTTCACAGTCCAGTAGCTTGAGTTTAAAATGTAGCTCTCTTCCCTCCCACCAAGCAGCTTACATCATTACGTCATCTTCTTCACACCAGGAAATTAATTCCAACGGCTCACTGTCTCATTCAATATTAATCAATCCTATGAATATAGAAGGCCAATTGAAACCTCGTCCTATCCTAAATGTCTGACTTTCATGTCTATCCAAGTGAAGGCAAGTTCAAATTATTATTTATTTTGCAATTACCGTGTTTATCAATAGGGGGAACTTAAAGGTATAGTGGAGGAAGTTATTTTTACGGGTGGATCATCAAAATAAGTGGTCCTCCTAATTGTCAACAATTCTGGTGATATGTTTATGTAATAGAAAATTGCAATCTTCTTTTGGAACATAAGCTTGTATAAGCGATGCAAACAGCAACGTTTAAACAGAGAGTACACAAGCAGAAATGGGTCGTGCACACTCTCGCACAGCACACTGCATTATTTAGGAAATGATTTGTTTTGCTGAGAATAGCAATACTTTATACTTGCTTAAAATCGGGTAAGGAGAACCCACCATCCATCCCCGGCTTACATAAGTGTTTTTTGAAAATTCGGACTCTTTTATAGCCACAAATAAAGGAATTAATAATAGAATCTAATTGTCTGAAGAAGGATACACCTATAAAACATGGGACAGATTGAAATAAATGAAGGAAACGCGGTAATACCACCATTTTAATGGCGTTGATCCTACCGGCCATAGATAGTGGGAGCGTCCTCCAGAAATCAATATTCTGCTTGAGTTGAAGAATTTTACTTTGCCAATTCAGCCTTAAAAGATCTTCTGGTTTTTTTGTTACCAACACGCCCAAATATGTAAAGGATTCATAAGCTATCTTAAATGATGTGGACGTCAAATATACCAAATCAGCATCTGTGGTAAGCGGCATTAGCTCACTTTTGTCCCAATTAATAGAGAAACCTGAGGAACTGCCAAAACTGTTGATCAGTGTCAAAAGAGGAGACAGCGATTTACGTGGGTTAGAGACATACAAAAGTATATCATCCGCATACAGCGAAATATGATGCTTACAATTAAATATCTCAATAGGGGCTCTATATAGTTTTTTGCAGGCATTTTGCAAACACTTTGAGATCCATGGAGCTTCTGAGTATACGTTTTTATGAGAGAACATTAGTAATGGACAGCTTTTATTATATAATACTTTAAAAGTATTCAGAAAATAATATGATATATTGACATTATCTTCTTGCAAAACAGACTCCCAGTTATGTTTCAATAAGTCCTCTTTGAAAGATTTCAGTGATTCCTCTGTTCTTACTCTTATAAACTGTGGATTACTTTGCTCCTAGTATACAGTCATAGATCTTTGTTATTATTTTAGATGTTTAGTAGAAGCAAAATACGAGCAGAGAATGCTAGCAGGCTCTCTCTAGATGGCAGCAGCTTTTCTCAAGCAATCCGAGCTCAACCTAGAGGCCTGGGGTGGTCCCTGATAAAAGGCACAGGAGGCTGGCCAGCTGACTGTTGTGTGGCCACTAGGGGCGCTAGACATGAAAGTTACATGTCTTCGGCGTGATTCCAACATGGCTGCAGCTTAGAGGGCGACCTCCCAACCAATCCCTTTTGGGGTTTTTTCTCCCAAGCCCTTTCTTGTCAAATAAGGAATAAGCGATAAAATCTGACCAAAAAAGGGCATTTAGTTATGTCAAAAGCGAAACACGGCAGAAAATCTCTAAAACCTGACTGACACGAAAAAGAGAGCATCGAAAGGAGAAGTCAGAGCTAGCTGTCTGGGACAAAGAGCTACAACATTCAATGGATGGTGGTGCAGAATCAAGCCTGAGCAGTCGGGACAAAAATACCCGCTTTGTTGAAAACAATTCTGTATGAAACGCTGAGCTTTTGCCAGAAAAATTCTGAGACTCTCAAAGAAATTAAGAACAAAATTAAAAGAGCAAAAAATAGCATTTACCACACAGAAAAACCGGATTAAGGAAGCGGAAGAAAATTTGCAGCTTGTGGAGGAGGCTACGATGGAGCTCATGAGGCCTGACTTATGGACCAGGAGAGACATTAGAGCAGGGAGAATATTAGGATCCATGGTCTCAGGAGGACGGCGATCTGTCAGTGGTCAATTTTTCTGAGAACCTTCTCAGAGAAAAGATGGAGTTGCTGCCATCCCCTTTTTATCCAGATAGTGAGCTCACCAGGCTCTAGTGGCGTCGCCGGCAAAGACCATCGTGGTAAAGTTCACAGGATTCAGAATTAAAGATGAGATCATGGCGAAGACATGGAAGTAAAAGGGTTGTATGATGGAAATAAAGTGTTTCTGGATCATGATTAGGCTAAGCAGAGGCTAAAGAAATGGAGGGAATACACATGTATAAAAGGCTGTGATTCAAAGGACACCTTAAGTTTTTAATTCTTCCTGTTACTAGGGAACGGTGAGGGGTTTCAGTTTTTTCTTCTCAATATTCCAGAGTGTGAGGAAAACTGCAGAGTTAGTGTTCTGTTTTTTGGGTCTCTTATTTTTGACTCGTTCCGTTAGCAGCTTTTCAGTTGAGCCAGCGTCACATCCGACTTATTGTGACACTTCCAGTGTTGAGTGAATGACAAAAGTGAGTACTGGTTGAATCTGCCTTAAATGCTTCCCTTACTTCTTCCTGAAAGCCTGATTTATTTGCAAGCAGACTTAATGTAAACATTTTTGTTGCGTGAATCGGTTTCTTGCTCTGCGAGGAGGGGGGAGCAGGGAGGGACGGCAAGCTGTATGAGAGCATCTGCCTCTGTGATGTGTTGTTGAACCAGTAGATGGTGCTGTTGGATCACCTAAGCTCCTGAATATAGAGATCCTGACTGAAAGGGGTAATAATGACGTATAGCCTGTTTGTAGGTTTGTTTATGGAATTCTGTTTAAATACCTGATATTTTAATATGTTTTTTATCATTGTTTTTTTTTTCACAATAAAGTGCACAGCTAGTAAAGCCTGTTGCAAAGGAAAATCACCTCTTGCTCTTCATTCCTGAGTCCTGACCGATACCCATCTAGTTTGTTGCAAAAAGAGTTTTGAGAGAAAAGAGTTTAAGGTTCCAGACAGCATTCCTGGCCAAAATGTGTGTGGAGAAACAACGGGATACAACACAGCAGAGGAGGCTAATAAGGATATGGCAGAGACGGGCCCCGCTGTTAGCGACTAAACCAACTGAGGGCCGCTTGGAGAAGATCAGACCCCTGAATTGGAAAACCAACGAAGCCCAGAAGGGATCAACAACTACAGAGACTTTCTGGATATAAACGATGGTTGCAGTGTTTTAGGAGAGGCCAGGATGGGGAATCTGAGGTAAAAGATGTTTCTCTTGGTTTTGGTTACTTGGAATAGTAATCCCTAGATTAAAGGGATGAAACAGGAAAAATACAACTACGGTTGTTTTTTTTGTTTCTTTCCTGACTGTTAAAGGTTATTTTTCCTGTTACAAACTTATGATCTGGGCATCTCCACAGGTTTACTTATTTCTTTCTATAATTTTGCTGCGATGGTGTTTAGACTGAGCTGTTGAAAGCACATGAAAAACATTAACTGCAACATTAAGGCTCACTTGCTCGGGATGGGAGAGGCCATCCCTTAGAGCAGACTTACCATTATAGTTTAAAATGGGTCAAAATGAGGCCCGCACATGAGGAAGTTCCTATGGTTATATAAATCACTAGTTCATTAGTGGAAGTCGTTCCGTTTTCTTATGCGTTCAACTTATTTTTGATAATGCTGCGGCACAGGAATTCTCAGAGTAGCTTGGATAGAGGAAAGAAACAAGGAAATGAGAACTAAGAAAAAATGAACAACATGGGTTTCATTTAATGTGAATGGGGTACTGAACCCAATTAAAGGTTCTAAAGTGTTTGGGAGGCTGAAAAGGGAAGGCTGGGGGGTGGCAATGCTACAGGAAACCCAGATGGAGAAACAACACACCAAGCAAGATCAACCCTTTGGAGGATCAATGCAGGCGAACTACAGGAGAATACATTGGAGAACCTTAAAGAAGAAATCATAATATATGTAAATAAAAATGACAACGGTGAGGTCTCACTATTGTAGAATGGGACGCATGTAAAGCAGTTATCCGAAGGAAGTTAATCGCCAAATCTGCTTATTTAAAACAAGGTAAATTAACTCAATTGAAAACGAAACTAGGAGGATTAGAAATGCAACATAAAAACAATTTGGATGGAGGAAAATACAAAGACTTCAGAGATATATTGCATTCTAGATGAAGATATAGAAAAAAGTTGTTATATACGATACAAAGGTTTTATGAAGGCAAAAATTAATTATCTCATATATAGAATGAAAAAAACAAAATCCACAAAATAAGGGACCCCACATTTAATCTAATAAAATATAAAACAGAAGAGATTCATAAGTGTTTTGAAGAATACGATAAGAAATTTATATTCACAAACGCAAATTCAAAGAATAAACACCAAATCCAAACATTGCTATGGAAATGAAAGTTAACTGGGATAACAGGATCAGAATCGAATGTTGACAGGGGAAATTAGAGAAGAATTCAATTCAGAAATCTAAAGACTGAAGAACAATTTTATAAATTAGGTAGCACTGGTTCCCCTGCTAAGGAATAATTTTAATCGGGTCTTGAAGAGTGGGGACATATCAATCTCTTGGAGAGAAGCTTATACTTCTGTTATCCCCAAGAACGGAAAAAATAAACTGGAACGTGCCAACTATAGACCAATTAGCGTTTTTTAATCTAGATTATAGATTATTAACAGCTGTTATGGCTAGAGGCCTGGAAAAGATCTTCCCAGACATAATAAATTTAAACCAAACAGGATTCATAAAGCAGAGAAAAACACAGGATAATGTAAAGCACATTATTAGTGATGCATAATATAATAAAAGGAAAACTGTAGCAGTGATATTAGGATTGGATGCAGAAAAGACAGGTTGGTCTGTTTGCTAAGGTAATGAGGCAATTTGGTTTGAGTGAAATCTTTATCAATCATTATACCACCAACCAACAGCTAGGATTAAAATTAATGGGAGTTTCTCTAGACATTTCATGCTGGAACGAGGTTGTAGCCAAAGCTGCTCGATTGGTCCTCTCTAATTTGTAATATATTTGGAACCTCTTAGCGGAGGGATAAAAAAGGATGTTAATTTAAAGGGTATGGGGGGGGGACAAAAGCTTAATTAGTTGGTGATGTATTTATTAGGGCTGCAACTAACGATTATTTTAAAAATCGATAATTCGGCCGATTATTTTTTCGATTAATCGATGAATCGGACAAAAAATATTTTTTATATTAACCTCTTTATTCCAAAATAAACATTTTAAAAAGAACAAACAATCACACAAGTACAGGTTGCTCATTAACTGTACTGGTGCAATATGAAAAATAAATGTTTGTGTTAAAACTACGCAAACTTACATGAGAAATGTAGCTGTACATCCACAAAATATAGGGTACTTTGTTTCATAAAGCGCAAAAAAAGACATTTTTGTTTTTAAAAGCCCCTAAGGGGTTCAAACAATAGGCCCCCCCCATTTCAACAAATGAGTTGTTTTAGACTAGAAGAGTTCTGCCTTTTAAGACAGGAAAGTATAGCAGTTAAAGTTGCTACTGGAGAAAATACTGAACCATAGAGATAAAAATAGCCCTGTGATTCAAATTATAAATTGTATTTGGAATAAAAATGAGAGAACTAGGGGTGGTAAAAAACACATCCTCCAAAGACAGATATTTACATGGGAATGTGGCATATAATTAATTGACATATTACTGATCTTGCTGGATTTTATTCTGCTTTACTTCCATAAATTGCAGGATCTTCTTTACTTTATCTTTGCCAGAAGATTTAAACTTTAAAAGCCTTGCCCTCATAATTTGCAAGTTAATTTATTTATAAAGAAAATATAAACACTGCTTAAGCTAATTCAAATGAAATTAAAAGTAAAATAAGTAGCCAACCTTATCACTGTCTGTAACCTACTAACACGGTAAGGAAAGCATCAGATGAGCTACCTGAGAAACTAACGTTACGTTTCCCCACTTTAAAACCAAACCAACAGAGGTGCTTCCGTGCCATGTTCATTTGTTTTGACAAAAGTTGCATGTTACGACTTTTTTCGCTTTACAAAGCGCGGGCTGTTTTAATTATTGTGATCAATTTGCGCCGTCAATCCCGGCGCATGCGCGCTTCATCTGCAGTCTGGACGCTGAGGGTAAACATCCTGAGGCTCTGAGAGCAGCGCTGAGAGGGACTCCTGCGGGAGAACGGGGTTGGGATGGGGGAGGCGCACCACGGCAGAGTAGGAACGATACATGCTTTCACATAAGAGTCTCCAAAAGCCGCCAGTGACACCGTAAAAAGTCGCCAGATTTGTCGCTAGTTGCTTTTTTGAAAAATAGTCGCTGGAGGGGTCTGAAAAGTTGCTGAGTTGGCAACACTGCACCTGCGGCGCTGACTCGCTCTGCCGTATTTTTTCTTCTTCCCCCGTTTCAGTCAAGTGGATGTGATAACGGCGGCGGCGGATGACGCATTAATCGCGCGACACAACTAATCTATGATGAAATTCGTTGCCAACGCTTTTAAAAGTCGATGTTTATCGATTTTATTGATTCGTTCTTGCAGCCCTAGTATTAATATATAGACACACCTCTCACAGCCAGGTTCTACCGTATAACTACATCCCTGATGAATTGATCAAAAAGCAAGTTAAAGGTGCGGTCGATCTTTTCTAATACATTTTTTACCATGTGGCTTAAAGATCTTCCCACAGTCGCCTAACAAGCAGTGAAATAGAAGGACTGGAAGTGAAATGAAAATAAATGGTCTCCGCTACAGATAGAAATCAATTAAAAACCCAAAAATAATCACAAAAGACGGTCCGCTGTAGACTATTGGTTCCTGTAATGTCAATTATGGTCGTCTTCTTATCCCTTCCCCCTCTGCACGTACCCTGACACATCAACGAATTAACCCCCCGGTGCTGGTGCAGGACGCCTTGGCTGGAAGCTAGCCACTGTTATGCTATGTTCACACATAAAGCAAAAGGAGCAGATAAACCTGCGTGCTGCTTCATTTTTTATGCTTGTAGAAGTTTTGTTCTGATGCGCGGCTGAAGCATCTCTGCTGCTCTGGCTGGATGGTGGAAAAAGTGGGTCTGATGCGCGTTGGGCGGAGCTACCCTATCCTTCTTTTGCCCGGAACAATGGCAGCTATATTTCTGTGATCAGCGGGTAAAAAGTAGCTTGAATCTCTTTTGAAGTGAGAACGTCCACATGAAAGCATTGTCAGTGCAGTCAGTTCATCCAGATTACCATCCTGGTCGCAATGTCCATCTTTCTTGCTGTCGTTCTGTCTCGTACCACTCGCAGTAGAAGTCTGCTTCCGGAGGACCTCCGCATTCCCGCGCGGGCGGCTATCGTACTTGTGTGTTGAAGCAAATGTGACGTCAACATGGTGGATGGTAAAATCCATAGATTTAGGTATTACCCTAGTGGCCGTTAGCTGTAAAAGTCCATAGATAAGCCGCATTATTATATAAGATGCAAGGTCGAAAAATGGAGGAAAAGTCACAGCTTAAAGTCGGTAGTTGGTCAACAATATTTCACCGTCCAACTTGTTTATAGGATCCTTCCAGGTTTGATACCAAAGCTGTAACATTAATGTGTTGTTTTACAGACAGCATGTAGTCATGGCAGCGGAGCAGAACAGCAGACTCAATGAGGCTTTAGTCTCTCAGCTACTCTGTGAACAAACTGAACTCATGCAAAGGCTCCTGGATTAAAATCAGCCTAAAATATGACTAAACTATCTAATCTGATATTCATGATAATGAAGCTCTGCTTTCAGAACCATTGATGTGGAGAGAGCTGAGTTAAATTAGGATTTGATTTGCTGCATTTATTCTAAAATTAATTTTTTTAGTTCCTTTTCCTCTAATGAGGCTTAATGATGCGATTAAAGGATAAAATGTTCAGATTACCAAGAGTATTGTTGTCATCTAGCTTATGGATGGACTGCAGTGAACTTAGTTTGGCTAACTGTGCTGAGACTATCTGAGGAAAGGTTTTGATCGATGTAAAAAAAGAAATGCACCCAATAAAAAGTGAGTAAAAGAAGAAGAAAAAAAGACATTTACAGGTTTAGCTTCTCTAGAGGCCAAAAGTTACATAGGAAGCCTTTAAGATTATAGTTTCAGATTCTAGTGGCCTTTATTTTCATTATTTTTTTAAAAAGCTGCTCTTCATGCGCACCTATGGGGAGCTCCATGGTTTCTTCTTTTGTCCAGGGATGTTCTGCTTCTTGCTGCTCTTCTTTTATCTGCAGAGGTTCTGGTTCCTCTTGGTCCAAACTGGATTTCCTCTCCTGTCCACAGAGCTGCTGGTCAGAGAAATCCTCCTCTTTTCCAACAGAATCCTGCAGGCGGTCTGAAAGACAAACACAGCAGAAAGACTTTCTATTGTAGGTTAAAGAAAGGACATCTCACTTTAATCATCCCTGTGTTGATATAACTACATATAAACAGATTGGAACGACATCTCCCAGAATGCACTGCAGCTCTGTCATTACAATCACAGCTTATAAAAGACAGACCAATGCTCTGCTGTAATCTGGCCTGGTTTGGAGCTCCCCTTTTATCATCAAAGTTTTACAATCTGTTTTAACAGATAATGTCTAGATTCTTAACCATTACAGAAATATTTAAACTCATTTTCAGGTGATGTTCATTTTAGATGACCTTTCCAGGGTGTATCCTGCTTTTAGCACACAGACCGCTGGAGATAAGCACCATGGGTTGAGTATCAGACTCTACACTTTGAAAAAAAGTTCAGAAAGTCACATGGGAAACTTGTTTCGGGACGTCGTTGTTGCTTTAAGCTGCATTCATAACACGATCTGAGCAGCAAAGCGCCTGCTGCTTCATCTGTGATGTCTGTGCAAAGATGCATCTGAAGTTTTACTGCTCTGGTGTTCAACGGCGGCTTTGCTAGGCTATATTTTCTGTGATAAGTTTTCTCTTTATGTATCATTACAAGATGAATAATTATGGGAAATAATGAGGGCTGAAACTATTGATGGGATTCATCCTCATTAATCCATTACTGAAATAATCATCAACTAACTTAGTAATCAATTAATTAACACAATTGTGGAGACTCTAAAACATGCCTATAGCTGACAGAGCAACCAACAACCCACCTTGAGCAACGATTATACCAATTTATTAAAAAAATAAAATAAAATATTGCAAATATATCTGCATTTAAAATAAAAATCTTTTTCATTTGTCAATATGCTCTATCCTTAACTCCTCAAGTAGAAAAGTTTTAATTTCACTAGGTTTACATTCGCAGGAAGTAATGTTTAAGGAACCTATTGCTATTTCATTATTAATAAAAAACAAACAAACAGATTAATCGATTTGCAAAATAATCATTAATTGCAGCTCTAGAAGTAACGTTGAGAAACTCAGTATGAATGCAACATAATCTCAATGACAGTGTGTTGTTCCTGATATCCAAACAGCCATAAAAACAAAGCTTCTTGTCATTTCTTTAAATAATAATCCCACAGTGGTGATGAGTTCTATCCACTGTATCCGTCTGTGTTTCTACTGTTTAGACTCCTTGTTGACAAAACTTAACAAACTGGGAAACATTCCCACCTTCATTAACTTGAGACTAATGGGTCCTGCTGCAACATGGATACTTTGGCTCTGTTCGAAAACCTAGGACGCATCCTTAGAAGACTGGATTCGAAGGCCGATTACATCATAGCGCGGCGCCGAGGTCTGGTCGGATTCCAAGAGTCCTCGTTATGCGGCCTTAAAATGCGTCCTTCTTTTTGCCCGATTTGAAGGACGGGTCTGATGTATCCTCGGTATTCTTGGATATCCCAGGATTCATTGTGAGACCAAGCAAGCTCTGATCAGAGGGAAGGTTACTTGGAGCCGAACAGTGGTGAAAATTGGAAGTTCAGTTTAATATAATCCAGTCTGTGAATAGTTCCGTCTGAAATGAATGAAAATAGTTGTTTTAATGGTAATTGAGTCAGATATGTGGCGGTAATGTTTGATTTATCTAAAGGTTTTAATCTGTTACTGTGTAAATGGGTTTGGCTGGAATTTAAGGACAGATTCTAATATATCTGCAGAGTGGGGACTATAAATCTGATAGGATTTTTATCTTTTTATTGCTGTTTTGCACAATATGCTTAACTAAGTATTTTTTGTTGTTGAATATTAGAGATTTTGCAGATATATTTTTTTTATAAATATATTGTTTAGATTTACTTATATCTTCTACCCCTTTTATAGAATAGAATAGAAAATCCCTTTATTGTCCCACAATGGGCAAATTTACAGCAGCAGAAAGATTATTGAAAATGGTCACACAAATGTGGACCTTAGGAAAATGTATTGATTGATCATTTATTTCGAACACTTAATAAAAAGCAAATATAAGTAAATTAATAAAGTCATACAAAACAAAACAAAAAAAGAAGAAAAAAAAAAAAAACATATGTACATCCCATCATGTTCGAAAAGGAGTAGGAAGAAGTAATAAAACTTATTAAATCCTACCCCTGTTCTATATTAACATCTACCAATGTTTAAGCATACATACATATCTATATATACAGACACACACACACATACATATATACATATATACATACACATACTCATAGATACCTATACATATATATACACACATGCATACTTACACATACACCCGTATCTCAAACACATACACACATACATGCATATACATACACACCCCAATTACTATAGACAGTATACACATATCTCTATCTACGTACACGTATATCCATACATATCCATAAACCAAAAACCCCATTCTCTCACACTTTTTTTTTTTTTTTTTTATTATTTCATCTCTCTTGACTTCTTATCGATTTTAATTCATAGTGGCAGAGCAAGTTCTATTCCCCCTCAAGCCCCCTCCTCCCTGTATCTTGTAAAAATCATTTGTTTATATTTGTTTTTAAACTGGTTGATGTTTGGACATTGCTTCAAATCCATGCTCAGTCTGTTCCATAGCCTCACTCCACTATTTGTTATACAAAATCTTTTCCTTGCAGTTCTGTATCTTTGAATCTTAAAATTAGTTATCTCCCTTAAATCATACCCCCCCTCTCTCTCATAAAACAAATTTGTCAAGTGACTTGGTAACAGCTTATTTCTAGCTTTAAATAGAAATTGTGCTGTTTGGAATTCTATCATATCATAAAGCTTCATGATTTTAGACATTATAAATAGTGTGTTGGTGTGTTCTCGATATCCAACTTTATGAATTATTCTCATGGCTCTTTTTTGCAATATGAACAGTGGCTCTAGTGAACTTTTATATGTGCTTCCCCATACCTCTATACAGTAAATTAAATGAGGTAAGACCAAAGAACAGAACAGAGCATGGAGTGATTTGTAATCTAAAAAATATCTTACTTTGGCTATTACAGAGATGCTTTTAAATATTTTAGTGCTGATGTATTTAATATGAGACTTCCAGCAAATCTTGTCATTTATTATCACCCCGAGAAATTTAGTTTCATATACTTTCTCTATATCAACCCCTCCTATCTGTACCCGTGCATGATGATTTATTTTTTTGTTACCAAATATCATATATTTTGTTTTACTCAAATTTAGTGACAGTTTATTTTTATTTAGCCAGTATTTAATATTAATGAATTCTGAGGTGATAGTGTCCAAAAGTTGCTGTAAATTCTCACCTGATCCTATTATATTTGTGTCATCCGCAAATAAAATAAATTTGAGTTTTTGTGATATCTTACATATGTCATTAATGTACATGATGAATAATTTAGGACCCAAGACCGACCCCTGTGGTACACCACACACAATGTCCAAACATCTTGACTGATGATCTCCCATCTTCACAAATTGCTTCCTGTTTTTTAAATAACTTCTTACCCACTCTAGTGCCAGTCCCCTGATCCCATATTGCTCTAATTTGTTAATTAATATATCATGATTTATAGTATCAAATGCTTTTTTTAGATCAATAAAAACCCCAACAGAATATTTCTTGCTATCTATGGAATTTGTTGTATCTTCTATTAGTTCAATTAATGCTTGTGATGTTGATCGATTTCTTCTGAATCCATATTGATTATCTGAGAGTAAATTATGTCTTTCTATGAAATTGTCTAACCTGTAATTGACAACTTTTTCCAGAATTTTTGAAAACTGTGGGAGAAGAGAAACCGGTCTGTAATTTGTGAAATGATGCTTGTCCCCAGTTTTGTACACAGGAATAACTTTAGCTATTTTCATATTATTTGGAAATTTACCGGTTTGTAATGATAAATTAAAAATATACATTAATGGTTTGGAGATCCCATGAATAACCTTTTTTATTATTTTCATATCTATTTCATCATAATCAGTAGATGTCTTGCTTTTACACTCGCTAACAATATCTATGATTTCCTTCTCATCCACAGGTTTAAGGAACATTGTGCTTGGATTTCTATCTATTAGATTATCTTCATTGAATGTCACTGGATGTTCAATTTCATTTGCAAGTTTTGGTCCGACATTTACAAAAAACTCATTAAACTTGTTAACCGCATCATCTATGTTATTTATATTTTTTTCATTTTCTATAAAATACTGTGGATAATTAATATTTCTAGTTTTATTTCTAATTATACTATTTAAAATATCCCATATACCTTTTATATTGTGCTTATTCTCATCCAGTAACTTCTTGTAATAATCTTTCTTACAGTTCCTCATAATATTAGTTAACTTATTTCTATACTTCTTGTATTTATCTTCTGCTTCCTTAGTTCTATGTTTTATAAATTCTCTATATAGTGTATTTTTCTTTTTGCAAGCATTCTTCAGTCCCTTTGACATCCATTGATCATTCATATACTTTTGTTTTCTGTAGTATTGTTTAATTGGACAATTTTTATCATATAATATTTTAAATGTTCTTAAAAATTCATTGTATGCTTTATCAGTATCATTTTCTTGATACAAGAACTCCCAATCTTGTCTTAGTAACTCATTTTTGAATGCATCCATAGTTTCTTCAGACCTCACCCTTCTGTACAGTGTTATCTTGCCCTGTTTATTTTTAATTTGATCATCATTATAGATTGTAAAGACTGGAAGGTGATCACTGATATCATTTACTAATAATCCGCTTACTGTATTATTATCCATTTCATTAGAAAATATATTATCAATTAACGTTGCGCAGTGAGTTGTGATTCGGCTGGGTCTGGTAATCTTGGGATGTAACCCAATACTATACATTGTATTTATAAATTCATCCGTCAACTTATGTTTATTTGGATTTATCAAATCTATATTAAAGTCGCCACCAATAAACATGACTTTATTGTTTGCACTTGTGTAGTGATCTTCCATCCAGTTTTTAAAAGTATCTATATTTGAACCTGGTGTTCTATATATACAGCTTACAATGATATTTTTCTTTTTTGTCCGACTTATTTCTATTGTTATACATTCAAGCACATTATCTATCACAGTTGACATATTTTCTATCACCTTATAATTATAATTCATATCCACATACATAGCTACACCACCACCATTTTTGTTCTTCCTGTTCACACACAACAACTCATATCCATCAAGTTCGAAATCCATGCCCCTTTCATTATTAATCCATGTTTCTGATACCAAAATTATATTAAACGACTGTGTAAATTGATTTAAATAGTCCTTGATCTTACTGAAGTTAGCATACAAGCTTCTACTATTGAAATGGATTAATGAGATTTTATTTTCAGTCTTAAAAGTGTTGTTATATTGGTCATCAGTATAATATTGGCAGTCATCATTATTAAGAAAAAAAATTAATATCTGGGTCAATATCAATTTGATTGGCCTGTGATTTGTATGCAGTATGTTTTGAAGTATTTGATTCCAGATGGTTCAATTCAACAAGTTTTCTTAACAATTTTTCCGATTTCGGATGTGTAGTTTCAAGTGTCATATGAAAAGTTGTTCAACATACCATTGTCCAATGTCTTTACGATTGTTTTGGTGTGCTAGTGCGTGGATGAACAACCAATTTGTCGTAGCGTAGGTAGGCAATGTCCCCTCTCTCTCTGGCAGCTTTCAGCTCAGGCATCAGCTCTTTCCTCTTTTGCTTGACTGTGTCTGTGAAATCCTCGTTGATGTAGATTTTTGTTCCTCTGAGAGACTTTGCACGTTGTAATATGGTCTCTCTGTCCTTATACCTGAGGAATTTAACAAGTATGGGCCTAGTTCTTTCGCCTCCGCCGGGTTTCCCTATGCGGTGTCCTCTCTCCAGCTCCACCTTGTGCTGTAGTTGTAAATTCTCCACCAGTATCTTCTTGATTTTCTCCTCTGATTCAGCCCAGGTTTCTCTGGGTGACTCAGGTACTCCCTCAAATATGAGGTTGTTGCGTCTTGTCTGTCCTTCCAAGTATTCCATTTTATCTGTTATTTTCAGCAGACTTTCACAAACTTTGTAGATATCTGCTTGCATGATTTCACATCGCTCAGCATGTTTTCTGCTGTCACTTTTCAGGTCATCCACTTCTTTTTGTGTGAACTGTAGGCTTACTTTCACTTCTTGTATGTCCTTTGTCAATGACTCCATTCTGTTGTTCGTCGAGTCCATAATAATTTGGACAAACCCTTTGAAATTTTCTTGTTGTTGTTGCAGCAGAGCCATAAACATGTCTTTCTGTTGTTGCATCAACTCGGTTAATTGGCTGAGTGACACATACTCCTCATCTGTCTTCATTTCTGCTTTTGATCCTTTAGGTGGCATTTTAGATACCTGGCCTTATGTAGGAGGCTCCTGGCTTGGCCTGGTGGTGAAGGCTGATGCCTGGCCTGGTTGTGAAGGCTGATGCCTGGCCTGGTGGTGAAGGCTGATGCCTGGCCTGGTGGTGAAGGCTGATGCCTGGCCTGGTGGTGAAGGCTGATGCCTGGCCTGGTTGTGAAGGCTGATGCCTGGCCTGGTGGTAGAGGAGTAGCAGTAGCACCAGTAGCATAGAGCTCCTCCACAGCTCAGCTCAGAGTAGCAGCAGCAAACAGGTTCTCCACAGCTCAGCTCAGAGATGTTAGTATAAGAATAACATGATAGGGAAGAGTTAAAATATAAACAATAAAATTCTGTAAACTGTTTTAACAATATAAAACTGGGGAATTAATAACAAATATGCAGCTATGGACATTTTTACAGTAATGGATATTTGAAAATAGCAGCAACATCAGAGATGTGCAGAATGACAGCAGCAGGTTATTTAACTGACTAAGGTTTCTATCATTACATTTGATTTGATTTGTTCCTGCTCCCGGTGGTTGGAACATTTATTCCATTCTGGATTCTTGTGAGTGTAGTCTTTGTTCACTTCACAATAAAAAAGAAATAAATAAACAGTTTTGAAAACTTCTCTATTCATTCTTTTCCTGCTTTGTGTGTCAACGTTCACGGTTGCTAAGCAACAGAGCATACGGCGGTAAAACCTGCCGAAGGGTAGACCTGGTCGAATTCACAGCCTAAACTCTTCTAGTCTCCTTATTTTCAAGGACTTCGAAGGATCCAGTCTAGGTAGACCGCGTCCTTCGAACAGAGCCACTTTCTTCCTTTTTCAAAGTTAGGTGGCTGTGTTGTTGCCTGAACAAAATGCTGCTATTCAAATAATAATGGCTTTGAAATATTTCTATTTGGTTCCTGAAAATGATCAACACTCAGGTGTTACTCATTAAGTTAGGGATGTGAATTGTATATTAACCCTTTATATCCACAGAGGGCACCCTCACTCCCAATTGCTTATCTATTTTTACATTCTTGTGGAACTGCAACCAAATAATAAAGAAAAACTGTTTTAAACCAGAGGGATAAAATTAAACCTTCTACACAGAGTCCCAATTTTCTGCCAGAATTTTTTATTTTTATTTTGTAAAAATCCAATGAAACAAAAAAAAGCAAAAATTATAATCCAGAAAACTTTGTACTTCTTAAATAAGAAAATACATTATGTAATTATTGAATTAACCTCTTACATGCTACTGACCAGGGGTCAATTTCCAGAAGCAGGGTTTAAAATCCTCAACTCTAAATTGATCTATCCCAAGGTTACAATCGCTGAGGTTTTTGGTATCAATAAGGTTGCTGTGAGTTAGGTTGATCAGTACTAATTAGGTCCACTCACGTGCGTAACAAGTATGAAAAGCCATTCTCACTGGAGCCCGATTTGACCATGAATACCATCTTGACTTAATACGTATTTATTTTATCTGAAATACTACACTTCATAGTCAGAATAATACAAATGATGACCAGTGACAGAAGGAGTATGGAGATCTATAATTCATTTCCAGACATCTAGAATGTTTATTCTCAATGTGAATAATGTCATTTTGTTTTAAATTGTGCTTGTGACAAATAAAAAAATGTTTTCAGATATCAGAAATACATATGCCGCATTTACAATAATCCTTCAAAACCGATCCATGTAGTTCTTAAAGTTGAACATGGATTGTTTATTTCCAAGTTCTATGGAGGAGTCCTTAAAGCCACAGAAACATCTGCATATTCCAGCTGCAATCACCATCTGATCTACAACACTGGATATAATGAGGCCCAGATGTAACAAAAGAACTTTATTGAAGTTTCACAAAGCAGATAAAGCTTTCACAAATCCTAAAGGGGGTTTGAAAGATTCTACGTTTAGCTCAGAATAATCTAATCTATGTTCAGGTGTCTGTGTGCTGCAGTTTTAAAGCAGAGCAGATTAAAGACACTTGACACTGAGAGAAGAGGTGGATTAGCCATTAGCTAGGGCTAGCTTCAGTTTGGTCAAAGAGAGACGATAATATCTAAGAACAGCCTCCATGTTGGAATCTAAGCATCAGAAACAACACAGAGAAGTAGAGTTTAGCCTGAAAAGCTGCAATGACCAAACATGATGCAGACTTTAGCCTTTTAGGCTCTGCTATCAACCGGAGGTTAGCTTTAGCTTAGCATGTTGATCTCCTCTAATCAGTTTTCCAATCAGATGAGGCTAAAATCCACAGTGTGCATCATCAGGGAATCGTTTCTATCAGGTGTTTCCTACCTATCCGGTGTAAGATGATCTGGGGGATCCTGGTGAAATCCAGCAGTAGATGTTGATCGTCCATCTTTTCCTCCGAATTGACCAAACTCCCTTTAAACTCCGTGAATGTTTCTTCAGCAGGAGTTAACTGCTCGGTGATAAACTCTCCTTGAAGCTGGACTGAAGACATTCTCACTGCAAACACTCCCAGATTATCAGCCTCTCTACAATGACTCCACACACAAGCTAAGCTAATGCTGCTAATGCTACACGATCCCTGCCAGCAGCTCATTGCGCATGCGCACCTAGATCTACATCCGGGTCATCCTCGATTTTATTTTGTACTAACGCGTGATGTTAGTTTACTAGGTAGAGTTTTTTTTTTTTTGACTAAGATGGAAAGTATTTCAAGATGTATCTTTCCAGCATATTCTTTAGCAATCTCCAATACAGCTATTAAAAGAATAAATCAAATTAATTTCAACGACATTTGGAGGAAAAAAAACTAATTATATTAAAAAGACTTTATTAACTAAGAAATATGAAGATGGGGGGTTAGAAGCCATTGATTTTGAGTTCATGAATGGAACTTTGAAAATTAAATGGTTCAAATCACTTTTAAACTCAAATAACATCTGGTTTCATACCCCCAGGCAAATCTTTAAGATGCTGGGAGGCATTGATTTCTTACTTAAATGTGATAACTTAATTCAAAAATTGCCCATCAAATTATCTCTCTTCCACCAACAAGTCCTTTTATATTGGAAAGTTCTATACAATCATAATTTTACTCCTCACAATACCCCGATTTGGAATAATAGATATGTTACTATTAGAAACAACTCTGTATTTTATAAGGATTGGTTAGATAAAGGTATTTGGTCTCCAGTTCACCTTGTAGATAATAGAGGCCATCTGTTAGCTTATAGTGACTTCTGTACTAAATATGATAATTTTACTAATCTAAAAACATTCAAGCTTATTACCAAAGCTATTCCACACTCTATTTTGATCTTGATTAGAAGTGTTTTAACAACATCCACTAACCTTATCCTTCCTCAACTTCCTCTAATCTTAATAGGTGATTGTGATTTCAGAGAGATTCCAATTCAAAATAAAACTATTTGTTACTTATTCACTCGTGTCTCATTTCCATTTCAATCTTAAAGGAATTCTATTTTAGAATTCTTTCCTAAAGATAGTGTGCTTTGTTTGAGAACACAGTTTTTGAAACTTCCTATTCCCCCCAAAGCGAAAGAAATTCATTATCGTACGTTCAATAATATATATCCCTCCAATGACTTTTTACACCAGCGTTTTGGGTTTGAAACCAATTGTTGTTCTTTCTGCAATATTGATATCGAATCTACTGACCATGTATTTTTTCTCTGTAATTTCTCTGATGTTTTTTGGCAAAATGTTTTCATATGGTTACAACCTAGTTTTCCTCAGCTGGAGTGTTTTAGTCAGAAAGACATTATTTTTGGTCAAACTTGGACTGTAAAAAAACATTCCTTCTGATAAATACTATCATAATTCTTGGAAAGTCATTAAAGGTTAATAATGTATTTCCTCAGAAAATAAATGCATTAAAATCCTTTCCGTTTTATCACTTGTCTGTGCCTCTGATCTCTATTTAATCACTGGATTGCTGATAGGCCATTGGTAGAACACGATGCTGTGACATCATCATCCGCAATATTGGTACTCCCTAGTTAGACCTGTCGGAATGTAAACATTGCGTGTGCTTTATTATTATTATTGAACACATGGCATGCACAAATGTGAAGAAATCAAGTCTTACAGGCTTAAGGAACGCATATAATTATAAGACACTGATTAAAAAAGTAAAATATAAATAAAATTGTCAGATGTCAAACATAGGGATAACAGAACGTCAAAAACAGAAAGAGATAAAGGGAGATTAGTTCTCAAAAGAATTCAGATCATTAAAGGCGTCTAAGAGCTGTGATCCATGCTGGGTTTTTAAAATCTGTTTT
Organism: Cyprinodon tularosa; assembly: GCF_016077235.1. Classification (NCBI taxonomy): domain Eukaryota; kingdom Metazoa; phylum Chordata; class Actinopteri; order Cyprinodontiformes; family Cyprinodontidae; genus Cyprinodon; species Cyprinodon tularosa. Next base: position 194,168 of record NW_024039666.1, read on the forward strand.
AAGGTTCTGAAGTGGTTTTCCATTAGAAGGTCTTTAAAGGCTGAAAAGTCAGGTTTTCTATCAGCCCATTTAAAGGAATGGATGAAGAATTTCACAAAGATCAGCAGGTTGTTCAGAATGAGGTCGGTTCTTCTGTCTCTGCAGGTGGTTCCAAATATCATATCCTCTCTTTTTAAGGGAAGATGGAGGGAAAGTTTGGTTGAGATCCAGTCCTGAAAGTTTCTCCAAAATGTTCCAGTGAGCAAACAATAGAAGAAGAGATGATCTGTTGTTTCAATGTCGTTAAAAAGGGTTCAGCTGTTAGTGTCAAAGTGGAATCTTTGTCTTAATATTTTCCTGGATGGAAAAATGTTATTGAGAATTTTCAATTCAGTTTATTTATATAGCGCCAAATCACAACACATGTCATCTCAAGGCACTTTACAGTTCAACCAGATCATGCAGTCAAATTCATTCAAAGTTTTCTATCTAAGGTAAACCAGTTGATTGCATTGACTCATTGACTCAAATACGATCCCTCACACCAAGCATGCTTGTAGCGACAGTGGAGAGGAAAAACTCCCTTTTAACAGGAAGAAACCTCCAGCAGAACCAGGCTCAGTGTTAGCGGCCATCTGATGAGGCCGACTGGGGTTCAAGGAGACAGAAGCAGAGATACAAAAAGCAGCTGTAAAAGGCGGCCCCGTCCAGGAAACACACAGCCAGGCAGACGAGCTCTGAGCCAACTCCCATGTCAGAGGATGAAAAGAGCACATCCAGCCAGTCATGGTCAGAGAAACAGGACTACACTGGAAAACAGGCCGATCTCCAGCATCTATAAACAAAGGTGTTGATGGAAGCAGCACAGCTGATATTTCTCTCCAGGATGGAGTCACAGCCAAACAGGAACAGACCAGATGAAGCTACTATGAGAAAAAGCAGAGAGAGCAGAACGTTAGAGATTGAACTAGCAGATTCCGGAGAGTGGGAGAATAGAGATAGAATGAGGCAGAATGATGAAATGGGGGTCCCTATGTCCTCCAGAAGTCTAAGCCTATAGCAGCATAACTATAGAGATAGCTCAGGATAACCTGAGCCACTCTAACTATAAGCTTTATCAAAAAGGAAAGTTTTAAGGCTAGCCTTAAAAGTAGACAGGGTGTCTGCCTCACGAACTAAAACTGGTAGTTGGTTCCACAGGAGAGGAGCCTGATAACTAAAAGATCTGCCTCCCATTCTACTTTTAGAAATTCTAGGAACCACTACTAAACCTGCAGATTGAGAGCGAAGTGCTCTGTTAGGAACATAAGGAACAATCATATCTCTGATATCAGATGGAGCTTGGCCATTTAAGGCTTTATATGTGAGAAGGAGGATTTTAAATTCTATTCTGGATTTAACAGGAAGCCAATGAAGAGAAGCCAGGATAGGCGAGATATGATCTCTCTTTTTAATTTTCATCAGAACTCTGGCTGCAGCATTTTGGATCAGCTGAAGGCTTTTAACTACAGCTTGTGGACTTCCTGATAGCAAAGAATTACAGAAGAAGATTGAAAAGAACACAATTTTCAAAACTTAATTGAACATAAAAATGATCAAGCTGAAGCAAGGAAAGTTATTAAGGGAGCAAAGAAGACAAAATGGAGAAATTTTTGTTACTCAATAGGTAGAACAACTCCTATAGCTAATGTATGGGAAATGATTAAGAACATGAGGGGAAATAGACAGGAGAGAACATCCCCAATTCTAAAACATGAAGAAGGAATGGTAATAAGAGATAAAGAGGTAGGAGGAAGCAGACAAGAAGTACAAATCATTTTATTTTAGAAGGAGAAAATTCCAGGTAATGTCATGGATGTTTCTTTTTCTATGCAGGAAATGAAGAGAGCAATATTTAGATCAGGATTAACAGCACCAGATCAGATATGCTATATTATGTTAAAACACTTAGGAAATAAAGTCAAAGAAAAACCTTTAGGTTTATATAATCAGATCTGGAAAGAAGGAAGATTACCTTATAATTAGAAGGAAGCAATCATTGTGCCAATTATTAAACTGGGAAAGGATCCAACAAACCCTACAAGTTATAGACCAATAGGGTAACGCTTTCTTTTACCGTACATGTAAAAATATGGTAATAGCATAGCAAGTACACTATATCATAAGGTAACAACAAAAACGTTATTTGGTAATTACAACAAAATTAAGGTATATAATTTCAAAGTAATTACTTGAATGTAATTATTGCAATTGCATATTACTATGTAAGAATGCAGAATTTTGGTGGTTAATTACACTCAGGTTACCACATAAGTCTCTATTTTTGCCCATCACCTACCAACAGATTACAAAGTAATTTGTAACTTAGGATCAGGTAAGTGCATTGGTTCAAATTGTAGGTAGACATGGTAAAATCAGACTTCTTAGATTTCAAACTGTTATTACCATGTAACTCATTTTCATTTAACCAAAAACAACAAATTAATGTGTTAATTATCTATTAAAATGCAGTTAATTACTTGCCTTATAAAACAAAACCAAACATAGAACAAAGCAAGGCAATCTTCTTAACTAAACTTTTAATTATATTTAACTTGAGTTCAGTTTTATAATGCTTTAGTAACCTGTTTTTCTACATTACTAGTGTAAGCTAATGCATTTTACCAGATTAAATTAAGTAAACTACTGGGTAAATAAAATGGTTTTGTACTGTAAAATCAATCAAGAATTTCTTTAGCATTAAATTATCATTGCTGTGTAAGTTATATTGGTTAGAATGCTGTTGGGATTTTTGAGTTCTTGAAAGACTAACATAAACAATTGGTGCAATATTACCAAGTAAAAGAAATATAATTAATTAGTAAGTATTTAGAATCTGTACTGTAAAACAAAGCCATCCATGTTTCTCAGATATAATGCAATTATTACCATGTAACCTATTTGGTTTGTGCTGTTTTACTTACTGTCTTCAAAGAGTTACCCCAGTACATAAGTGCACTATTGACAAGTAAAAAACATCAAATTACAAGGTTATTAAATGGAATCTGTACTGTAAAGGAAAGCCACCCATGTTTGGTATGTTTTGAGCAGGTATTAATGTGTAACATGTTTGTTTGGCACCTGAAAACAAGTTTTTGTTAACAAAGAACAGCTTTATTTAAAAAAACAAGTTGTTTTCTTTCAAAAAGTAGCTGTTTTGTGATATTGAACTTCTCACTACTGTTTCTTTTTTCCTTTTTTTTCTTGTAAGGTGAAGAAAGTCTAAACTCATGAGAATACAGAGTGGAATAAAGGTAACAGCCACCGGGAGCATGAACAAATACAAGCAAATGTAATGATATAAAAGAGGTAGAAAGATAGAAAATCTAAAAAAAATGAAATTATAAAAATCATCCTAACTATCAGATTACTTATCTCCAAATTGTGTCTTGTGCCTAAATCAGGAGGTTCAGTGAATCTCCCTAATAAATTTCAAAAACATGAAGTAACATGATCCATAAAACTGCTGCTGCTGTCCAAACAAATAAAAGCAAATGTAATGATATAAAAGGGCTAGAAAGATATAAGTAAATCTAAACAATGAATGTATAAAAAAGATTTCTGCAAAATCTCTTATATTCAACAACAACAAAAAATACTTAGTTAGGTAAATTGTGCAAAAAAGCTATTAAAAATAAAAAAAAATGATTTAAAAAATACAAGATAAGCTATTCAATAGTAAATTTGATAATCAAATAAAGATATAAACATTGACAAGGAACAATAACTTCTCTGAAAAAGATAAAGAATATAAGTACGGTAGTAAGGGGTAATTATGACATCCGGACAGAAAAGCATAGAGTCTTTTAGCATTGGTGGTAGACATTTTCTTTAAGGACAAACTAAATTTGAAAAGGAATAAAATAAATAAAATTTGACCATAATAATTATGTTATTAATTATAAATTATATTGTTTATCTTGGTCAATAATTTCAAATTTCATTACAGAGCGGGAGAGAAATTTTATGTTTAAGGATTTAGAGAGTAAGCAGTTATGAACTGAGGGTAAATATGTTTGGGTTTTACTACAATAAATAAACTAATATTCAGTTCATTGCTCTTCTTGCTCACACTGATGACATTTGTGAAGTTTTGAAATGAATCTGTTTAAGTTTAGGTGGAATAGGAAATTTAAGATATTTGGTTCTCGATGCACGGATAACGTTTTTGGAGTATTGTTTTAATAGGAAAAGTCTTTTAATTGGATCAAGGATATCAGATATTTTTGACACTTTTCTTAAAAAGATGTTTTTGCATTTTTCATCTATTATATGGCTTGGCTTCCTTCAGTAAATTTATTTTTAAGTTTAGGAAATGCAATAACCCGACCTCTCGCCTGTTGACTGCTGGAGATAGACACCAGCACCTCTCGAGACCCCAATTGGGACAAGCGTGTCAGATAATGGATGGATGGATGGAACTGCTATATTACTGAAGCAACCTTGAACTAAATGGATACATGTTTGGGGATATAATTTGTCCATTTTTCTGGGATACGAATTAGGCATTATATTTATTATTTAAATCATCCAGTAACAATAACTCTGTAGTCTAGTTCAGAACAGCTCCTGCAAACCAGCCTAGTAAACTAGCCCCACCCGCCAGCGGCCAAAATCATTTTTGTCTGTGAGTTTGGTCTAGCCTTGATCAATACCCCAGACCCTAGAACTTGCTGGCCGATCACAACGCAGAGATGTGTTTTAAATTTTTGGGATTTGAGGACATGACGACAAAGCTGCGCAACGCTGGAGAAAGCACAACAAGGAAGACGGCAACAACTATTGAACAGTTCTCATTTGACTCAGCTTTGGAATCAGTTTAGGAATGATTAGACTTGGGCTACCTGTCAACACCAGTTGGCTTCAAAATGGGAACTACAGAACTAATTCTTTTAGAATAGGTATATATATTATGGTGAGCATATTTAGATTTCCATAAAGAGGACACTTTGCCTCCAGACGGATTCAGACAGACTTCTTAAAGGTTAATGAACAGCTTTGTCATACCTAAATGGTACAAAAAGAACATTTGTAGTAAAACGAAATCTGTAACAACCAGAAACAAAATTGGAGCTCTCTATTAAAATACATAAATAAAATAAAATCATGTTCTAAATATGACTTCTTCTGTATTAGAAAATACAGCTTCAGCAAATGTTCCCAGGTCTAACAAAGTACTCAGCTTTGAAAAATAACTTTCACCTCTCAGAGCTTCTTCAGGTTTTTCAGTGTCCATGTGAGCTTTGAGATCTCCATTACCTTTATTAGACACTGAAACTAATGAGCCAGCTTTGCACACGGTGCACTCAGCCTCCCACTGGACTCCAAAGGTTTTCTGGAGTTCATCTGTGAAGCTGCACTTTGGTTTCAGCATTTTGGAATGATTTTTAGTAAATACAAACATCAGATTCTGTTCCCTTCAGGCTGCATTGTGAACATAGCCATAGTTAGATCCTTCATTCCTCTAGTTGCTTGGTTGTAGCGGCTCTGGACACACACAGTTATAGCAACTGAAACAGTTGTTTTATCAGGTGCCAAACCAACTGGGCCAGAATGCGTACCTACATTATTTCCTAATCTAAGTTCTCCAACAATCAAAGGAGGATTTATTCAATGGCCAGATTTGAACTCAGGCTCTAAAAAGCAAAAAGATTAATGCTGACAGAGGAGCAACAGGAAAGACTGGAGAAGACAGAAGGTGAATGACATGAAACTATTTATTTTACAGCTTTAGTTTGGCTGAAAATATCAGAGAAAACATGAAAAAGATTGTCATTTATATGAAAACATCTAAAGAAACACATTTTTACAATCCATAAGGTTTTTATTGCTGCTCGTTCATCAATTTAGAAGTGATTACAATAATTAAAAACATCCACAGCAGAATATAATCCATAAAATCAGTTGTTTAAAATAGGTGATAGTTACTTTCAGTCATAGCAGGTAAATAGAACATCTACAGAATCAAGAACAAGAACAGTAGTTCAAAGGAAAATGTTACTCTAAAAAAATCTTTAAAAAGCAGAAACTTCACACTTCTAGAGGAGACTCAGATTTCTTTAACTTTTACATTAAGACAAAGGCTTTTTACCAAGTTAAATCAGGTTCAAACTGATCAGTAAAAATAACATCAACATCATCAATCCTGTTTATCTTTTTAAACAAACATGTTTCATCATTTTAGGACTTCAATTTACCTGAACTACAGACTCCAGCCTCTAAACTGAGTTCTTTGATGTCCCGTAGTTTAACCCCATAATCCCAGCACCCCCTTTCAAGGTGGCTGGAGCTACTTTGCAACATTAATTAGCTTGTAGCTGACTAACTCTGAGACTGACACACACTTATATATGTCCCAAATCTTCATGTGAGACTCCTCTATAGATGATCTACTTCATTCTAATATCCATTGACCATAGCTCTAACACTGGGCCAAAAACAGTTGGAGTTTTGGTGGGCCTGGTTTCAACAACACACGTAGCAGGGCTGATTGATGCATTGCTAATGAAAGCCAAAAAGACACTGAATTAGCTAAACTCTGATCATTTGTAGCTGATCTCTTAGAAAATCCTCCAAAAATATCAGCAACACTGAGCAAAGCTCATTAAATCTGTCCTAGCTTTGCTTTTATTTTCATCTGAGGATATTTTCATCTGAATAAAAGTCAATTTCTGGAATATATCCAGACAACATCTCATCATTCAGCAAAAAGTTTCTTAGTCCCAAACATAAAACTTGAGTTCTTTTTATGAATAAATTGATTCTGAAAAAGTTGTGTCACACCATACCAAAATGGCACAGTAGGGGTCTGTTTTTTTTTTTCAATTTAAATATTTATAATTTCTCAATTGCTTGTTGAACAGAAAGCAAAATTGCTTCATCTGTGGCAATGATGTTGTCATTGCACTTTATGATTATTCCATTCATTACAAAAAAAAGAAAGAAATAATGAATCAAAAAAATTTTTTTTTGCTAGAGAAATGTTTTTGGTAATTTAAATCTACTTTACTCAGGCCCAAAATAAATAACTTTCAAATGTTCACATCCACATATTCGTCCAGCACCTGATTATTTACCAGGTTTACAATATAACATCTTATCTGTTCTAGTTTATATGTAAAGAGCTCTTAATTAATGGCTGTCTGAAAAATATGCTTGAAAAAGACCATTAACCTGTGAGTTTCTTACGTAGTAGGATGAGTTTCTAGATGGACATTAAATCAACAAACATGGAAATCGCCTCTAACTGCAGCTAACTGAAATGATATGAAGACAATTTAAAAACATTTTAGAAAAACAACTAAATCAACCAAATGCACACAAAAAGAGACTGGTTAACATCAAACCAAACACCAATTTCCAATAGGTCCACCCAGTCCCATGAGGTCCAGGCTCTTGAGCCGGATGGTTCTCAGCATGTCTCTCTGACTTATGTCAATTATGGAAGCAGCTATAAATCCAGTAAGTGATGATGAAATGATGCCATAGCCAGGTCAGTTTAGTAATGAGAAACAAGGCAGCAACAACATATACCAGGCTATTGGGCAAGTCTATGGAAAAGAAGAAAAATAAAGACCACTTCTCTTTCAAAGGTATCAATGAGTTTGCCATGACTGCGTCAACCTACATCAACAAATGCATTGAGGATGTCAGCACCACAATCATGATCATTATCACCTGGAAAAACCAACGACCCCGGATGTTAAACTTCTGTTTTTTATTCGATATTCACACACACACAAAAAAACATACAGTACATGTTCATCAACAAACATACATGTAAACATACACAAGCTGTACGCCATACAAACACATCAGACCAAACTCCACATTGACACCCTTGTACTTCTGCACTTAAGAGTACCATATCTGGGAGTTTGAGGAGGCGGGACTCCATAAATAGTACGTTAGTATGATCGTGGAATCCTGCCTTATGAGCCATGCTGATTACCTTTATTTGTAATGTGCATAATGGTTGCAGCAGGGTTTTACAGGTGTTGCCCCATATTTCTACACAGTAACTCAAGTAAGGTGATATAATTGTGGAATAGAGAATATGAAGTGAAAATGTTTAGTTTTACTGAGAATAGCAATACTCAAAAAAGGATATTTTTGTTTGAATGCATTTTAAAAGAGGTCTCCAGCGAATCTTGTTGTCATTACTCCCAAGAAAAGTTCCTTAACACGTTCTACTGTCACAATGTAATGTATCAGGATACATACATTTTTTGAATTTTACAGTTTCCAAACAATATTAACTTAGTTTGCTAATATCAAAACATATCTTAAATTCACACATTAGTCTAGTCTGCAAAAAAACCCCACATTTAAGTATTTTAGAAACTTTGGAGCTGTCATTAGTATAAAAGATAAATAATTTGGGCTCCACTACTGACCACTGAGGGAAATCACAAATAATGTCCAAGCATGATGACTGGCAGTCAACCATTTGCAAAAATCGCTGCCTGTTGCTAAAATAACTTTTCATCCAGAGTAGTACTACACCCCGGATGCCATAACGCTCTAACTTCTTAATACACTACTCAAAAAAATTAAAGGAACACTTTGTAATCAGAGTATAGAATCAAGTGAATTAAACTTCTGGGATATTGATTTGGTCAGGTAAGTAGCAGAGGGGGTTGTTAATCAGTTTCAGCTGCTTTGGTGTTAATGAAAATAACAACAGGTGCACTAGAGGGGCAACAACGAGACTACATCAAAACGAATGGTTTTAGGGGTGGAGGCCACTGACAGTTTTTCCCCTCCTCATCTTTTCTGACTCGTTTTCACCAGTTTTGCATTTGGCTAGGGTCACTGTCACTACTGTTAGCATGAGGCGCTACCTGGACTCTACAGAGGTTGCACAGGCAGTGCAACTCCTCCAGGATGGCACATCAATACGTGCCATTGCCGAAAGTTTGCTGTGTCTCCCAGCACAATCTCAAGAGGATGGAGGAGATTCCAGGGGACAGGAAGTTACTCCAGGAGAGCTGGACAGGGCTGTAGAAGGTCTACAACCTATCAGCAGGACCGCTAGCTTCTCCTTTGTGCAAGGAGGAGCAGGAGGAGCACTGCCAGAGCCCTACAAAATGACCTCCAGCAGGCCACTGGTGTGAATGTCTCTGACCAAACAATCAGAAACAGACTTCACGAGGGTGGCCTGAGGGCCCGATGTCCTCCCCTGTGCTCGCTGCCCGGCACCGTGGAGCTCCATTGGCATTTGCCACAGAACACCAGAATTGAAAAGTCTGCCACTGGCGCCCTGTGCTCTTCACAGATGAGAGCAGGTTCACTGTGAGCACATGTGACAGACGTGAAAGGGTCTGGGGAAGCTGTAGAGTAGTGGTCTCCAACCCTGGTCCTCAAGATCTACTGTCCTACAGATTTTAGATGCATCCCTGCTTCAACACAGCTGAATCAAATGATTGATTACCTTTTCAAGCCATTCATTTGATTCAGCTGTGTTGAAGCAGGGATGCATCTAAAATCTGTAGGACAGTAGATCTTGAGGACCAGGGTTGGAGACCACTGCTGTAGAGAACATTATGCTGCCTGTAACATCGTTCAGCATGACTGGTTTGGTGGTGGGTCAGTGATGGTCTGGGGACGCATATCCATGGAGGGACACACAGACCTCTACAGGCTAGACAACACCACCCTGACTGCCATTAGGTATCAGGATGAAATCCTTGCACCCATTGTCAGACCCTATGCTGGTGCAGTGGGTCCTGGGTTCCTCCTGGTGCACGACAATGCCCGGCCTCATGTGGCGAGAGTATGCAGGCAGTTCCTGGGGGATGAAGGAATTGATAACATTGATTGGCCCCGACGCTCACCTGACCTAAATCCAATAGAACCCCTCTGTGACAATATGTTTCGATCCATCCGATGCCGCCAGGTTGCACCTCAGACTGTCCAGTGATGCCCTGGTCAAGATCTGGGATAAGATACTCCAGGACGCCATCCGTCGTTTCATTAGGAGCATGCCCCGACGTTGTCAGGCATGCATACATCCACGTAGGGGCCATACAAATTACTGAATACATTTTGAGTTGCAGCAATGAAATTTCAGCAAAATGGACTAGCCTGCCGCATCATTTTTTCACTGTAATTTTTTGGGTGTCTTTGAATTCAGCCCTCTGTAGGTTGATCATTTTCATTTCCATCAAACGATGTGGCATCCTTTTGTCCCTAACACATCACCCAGTCCATATCAGTAGAAATAAACAGCATGATTTTTTCCCCATTGAGATCTGATGTGTTTTCAAAGTGTTCCTTTAATTTTTTTGAGCACTGTATTTCCGGATTTGTGTTAAAAGCTGTTTTGATACCAATAAATACACCATCTAGAGATTTCTTATTATCTATGGCGTTGGTGACTATCAATTCAATGATGCCTATTGCTCATCTTTGTGATCTAAAGCCATTCTCACTTTTGGAAAGCAGTTCATGTTTATTAATGAATGTATCCAACTGCTGCGACTTATGTGAAACAAATGTTTTTGTTTATTCTTTTAATATAAATCATTCCACATCATGCATGATAAAATGTCATCTGAATACTCAAATTATCTTCTCGTTTAAAACCTTTGTCACAAATCATTCAGGAGGAGGCTTCTCACCTGTGTGGATTCTGATGTGAGTGGTCAAATTGCATTTTTTAGCAAAATTCTTCTTACAAATTGTACAGGAAAAAGGCTTCTCACCTGTGTGAATTCTGATGTGATTATTAAGATCATACTTAAAGGTGAAGCTTTTTCCACAGGACAGACATTCAAAAGGTCTCTCACCTGAGTGAATTCTCATGTGAGTAGTTAAACTACATTTTTTAGTAAAATTCTTGTTACAAATGGTACAGGTAAAAGGCTTCTCACCTGTGTGGATTCTTATGTGAATAGTCAAACTATATTTTTTAGTAAAATTCTTGTTGCAAATGGTACAGGTAAAAGGCTTCTCACCTGTATGAATTTTCATGTGAGAAGTCAAACTACTCTTTTTAGTAAAATTCTTGTTACAAATGGTACAGGAAAAAGGCTTCTCACCTCCATGATTTCTCATGTGAGAGTTCAAATTACTATTTTTAGTAAAATTCTTGTTACAAATGGTACAGGGAAAAAAAGGTTTCTCACCATTGTGCATTCTCATGTGAGCAGTCAAACTACTCTTTTCAGTAAAGTTCTTGTTACAAATTGTACAGGAAAAAGGCTTCTCACCACTGTGTATTCTAATGTGTCTATCACGATCAGATTTCCTTGTGAACATTTTCCCACAGAACAGACATTCGTAAATCTTCTGACCTGTGTGAGTTCTCATGTGAATCATGAAATGTTCTTTTATCAGAAAGTTTTTTCCACATGTTAAACATGTAAAAGGTTTCTCTTCTGTATCTTCAGTCTGCTGCGTCAGAACAAGCGGCTCTTCCAGCTCAGTTATGGGGACCTCCACGGTTTCCTCTTTTGTCCAGGAATGTTCTGGTTCTTGCTGCTCTTCTTTTATCTGCAAATGTTCCAATTCCTCTTGGTCCAAACTGGAATTCCCCTCCTGTCCACAGAGCTGCTGGTCAGAGAAATCCTCCTCTTTTGCAACATAATCCTGCAGGTGGTCTGGAAAGACAAACACAGCAGAAATACTTTATATTGTAGGGTATAGAAAGTACAATTCACTTTAATCATCCTTGTGTTGATCTGACTAAATATAAACTAGAACTACATCCCTCAGCATGCACTGCAGCTCTGACACCACAATCACATTTTATAAAAGACTTTAATCATCAAGGCCTTAAAATTTGTCTTAACTGATTCTTAACCATTAAAGAGATTTTTATAGTATATATTAGGGCTGCAACTAACGATTATTTTAAAAATCGATGAATCGGCCGATTATTTTTTCGATTAATCGGACAAAAAATATTTTCTATATTTTATACTCTTTATTCCAAAATAAACATTTTAGACAGAACAAACAAGCACACAAGTACAGGTTGCTCATTAACTGTACTGGTGCAATATGAAAAATAAATGTTTGTGTTAAAACTACGCAAACTTACATGAGAAATGTAGCTGTACATCCACAAAATATAGGGTACTTTGTTTCATAAAGCGCAAAAAAAGGCATTTTTGTTTTTAAAAGCCCCTAAGGGGTTCAAACAATAGGCCCCCCCATTTCAACAAATGAGTTTTTTTAGACTAGAAGAGTTCTGCCTTTTAAGACAGGAAAGTATAGCAGTTAAAGATGCTACTTGAGAAAATACTTAACCATAGAGATAAAAATAGCCCTGTGATTCAAATTATAAATTGTATTTGGAATAAAAATGAGAGAACTAGGGGTGCTAAAAAACACATCCTCCAAAGACAGATATTTACATGGAAATGTGGCATATAATTAATTGACATATTACTGATCTTGCTGGATTTTATTCTGCTTTACTTCCATAAATTGCAGGATCTTCTTTACTTTATCTTTGCTAGAAGATTTAAACTTTAAAAGCCTTGCCCTCATAATTTGCAAGTTAATTTATTCATAAAGTAAATATAAACGCTGCTTAAGCTAATTCAAATGAAATTAAAAGTAAAATAAGTAGCCAACCTTATCACTGTCTGTAACCTACTAACACGGTAAGGAAAGCATCAGATGAGCTACCTGAGAAACTAACGTTACGTTTCCCCTTTAAAACCAAACAAACATGGCCGCTCACCCTGCTGATCAGCTCTCTTCACTGCCATAACAGTGGTGGTTTCGTGCCATGTTAATTTGTTTTGACAAAAGTTGCATGTTTTCACTTTTTTTCACTGTACTTTTTTCACTGTACAAAGCGCAGGCTATTTTAATTATTGTGATCAATTTGCGCCGTCAATCCCGGAGCATGCGCGCTTCATTTGCAGTCTGGACGCTGAGGGTAAAAATCCTGCTGCTCTGACTGCAGCGCTGAGAGGGACTCCTGCGGGAGAACGGGGTTGGGATGGGGGAGGCGCCCCACGGCAGAGTAGGAACGATACATGCTTTCACATAAGAGTCTCCAAAAGCCGCCAGTGACACCGTAAAAAGTCGCCAGATTTGTCGCTAGTCGCTTTTTTGAAAAATAGTCGCTGGAGGGGTCTGAAAAGTCGCTGAGTTGGCAACACTGCACCTGCAGCGCTGACTCGCTCTGTCGTATTTTTTCTTCTTCCCCCGTTTCAGTCAAGTGGATGTGATGACGGCGGCGGCGGATGACGCGTTAATCGCGCGACACAACTAATCGATGATGAAATTCGTTGCCAACGCTTTTAAAAGTCGATTTTTATCGATTCGTTGTTGCAGCCCTAGTATATATATATATATATATATATATATTAGGGGTGGAACGGTTCACAAAATCCACGGTTTGGTTCGATTCACGGTTTCCGGTTCGGTTCGATATATGTTGATTGTTACACCGAAATTCCATAAAAGTTCATGAAATTAATGAAAAAAAAACCCAAAAAATAATGGATTGTAATTATTTTAAATGATCCGCGGAAACCCTGGATCATTTCCGTATGTTTTGCAGCTTTGAATTTAATCATCTCACGCATGCTCTCTACCATCTCCAAGGGACTCATAGGGGAGCGGACGGGAGCCACAGTGTAGAGTCCTGCAACGGGTCGGGTACCCGCGGGTCCCCGACGGGTCACTCGCTAAAATGCTCTTTTGCGTGTGAAAAATACATAAATAAAAATAAACGGGTCGGGCGGATATTTTTTTAGTGCGGGCGGTAGTTGGTGATTTTTTTTTTTTTATGCGTGTGTTGTTATGGACATCAGAAATGTTATATTAATCAGGCACTGGGGTCACCCTTGTTGTAGCTTAAAGCCCTGCCGGCAGTGTGGGCTTCCCTCCAAAAAGGCCACAGTCAGTGCATACATGTTCTGCAGCGCAGCATACTATAGCCTATTACTAAATGTGTTAACGGGTCGGGTCGGGTTCGGATTTGAATTGAAGATATCCGCGGGTGACGGGCTGGGTTCGGTAGTCATCCTAACGGGTTCGGGTGGGTGCGGGTTGGTAAAACTCGACCCATGCAGGACTCTACCACAGTGGGGGCTGTATGCTTTGCTCTGAGCAGCCGGTCTGGAGCGCAGCGGGGGTTGCTGACGGAGTATGAGGGATTTCGGGGTTAGCATGACATGTTGCTGTTAGCATAAACAAAACGTGTTGCACAATGCTTGCACCCTGTTGCACTTTTATCCACAACTTTCTTTCCGCCGTCATCGTAGGTCACTCTAAATGCAAAGCGCTCCCATACAGCAGACCTATAAAGTGCTGCTGGCGCGTCTTCCAACTCCTATTCTTTCCCACTCGCCATTCCGACAACTGATTTTTTTCCCGGCTACACCCGGCTAAGCTGCTTCGCTTCTTCTTCTTTTTGTTTACTACTGGCGGTTGGCTTTGGTCGCAGTACCGCCACCTTCTGCTCTGGAGTGTAAACGCTTCGCCTATGAGAAAAAGGAGCAGCGCATGAACCGAACGAAACACACGCGAACCGAACAGAGACAGTCGAACCGAACGGTTCGGACGGTTTTCATAAACCGTTCCATCCCTAGTCGGTATGCACACACATTTATCCTAGAAGGCCAAAAGAAAAGGGAGGTTCACTCCAGATAGCCAGAGCTCCATCCCATTCTGGTCTGATCCAGCTCTTTATCTTGCATTCTGTCTTTGCTGACCTCAGTGCAGAGCTAGATTATAAACCTTCTCTTACTCCAACTCCTTAGATACAATAAGTAGAGAAATATTTTAAAAGAAGTTAAAAAGACGTAATCTTATGACGAAGATTCATGCAGCTCAAGATCCTCTGTGGTGAAGTAACTGTGTCAATGTGAATGCATCTTAAGTCTAATGCACATTTAGATATACAGGATGACATTAGAATAATGATTAAGCCATTTGTTCCTTTTGAACAATTTGAAACGCAGAGATGTGTATAACGACAACATGTCAAAAAGAGACAGAAGGCTGAAGAAAAACAAATATGTCTGCTCCTGTTTTAGCTGGAATACCCTCTATTTCTTTTAGAGAAATTAGTGAAATATGATTTTTGCCTTTGAGGATTGAAAAGATGTTTGTGTTGTCCTCTGAACCGAACTTAATAAGAATATATCAGTTAAAACCGTGAAACAAATCAAGAATCTGTTACATCTCAGCTGCTACTGCAGGTGTGATTGGCTAAAAGCTGAACATGGGAAGTGGGTACTCAATCAGCTCAAAGACTTGTACTGAATGACCCTCCTTTTGCTGAGATGTTATACAGATTGATACGGTGTAGTACCTGAATTGAACTGTGTGTGTCAATCTGGCTTGAAGTGTTGGATTTTTTTATAAATTTTAAAGAAGAGGAAATTAATGAAACTTAAGGTTGTAAAACAAAATTTTGGAATAACCCTTTAGCTCTTAACTTAACTGTTATTGAGAGAAGAGGAGAATGCCTGCTGAGAAGTGCATCACCTGTTGGACTCTAAGCTCTTGCACACTGATGATCAAGTGTCATGAATTGATCACTGTTTTAGTGAAGGAGGCCATGGAGACTTCGTTTTTTTAATCATAATGAAAGACAGAGAAAATGATGCTGACAAAGGATTTAGGAATGTTTTGAAGAGGTTTGTAGGTGGCTTTGAATTCTGATGTTCCTATCAAGTCTAGATTTCTTTGTGAACATTTTTCCACAGGACAGACATTCATGAATCTCCTGACCTGTGTGAGTTCTCATGTGAACCATTAAATGTTGTTTTTAAAGAAAGCTTTCTTCACATTTCCAATATGGGAAAGGTTTCTCACCTGTATCTTCAGCCTCCTGCTTTAGAACAAGCTGATCTTCCTGCTCACTAATGAGGACCTCCACAGTTTCCTCTTTTGTCCAGGAATGTTCTGGTTCTTGCTGCTCTTCTTTTATCTGCAGAGGTTCTGGTTCCTCTTGGTCCAAACTGGGATTCCTCTCCTGTCCAGAGAGCTGCTGGTCAGAGAAATCCTCCTCTTTTCCAACATAATCCTGTAGGTGGTCTGAAAGACAAACACAGCAAAAAGGCGTTCTATTGGTGGTTATAGAACGGACACCTCACATAAAAGCACCAAACTCTGTCCTTCACTTTGGGGAGCGAGTGGTTTCTGCCAAGCAAGCTGAATATATGAAGTTTATTCTCAACCAAATTTGTTTCTCCACAAATAATTATTTAAGAAAGTAAAGCATTTACATCCAACACCACAGTGACTGTTTGGCAAATGAGGAAGTAATGAGACACCCTAGCCTCAGCAGCACTTCCTGCACACCTCTGCTTGGAAGAGACATACCCCAGCTATATGCGTCTGAGGCTGAGCAGATTTTAATTATTATTATTATTTTTTAACAGTGTCCTGTCTGGCAATGTGGCAATAAGAATGATAGTCTTGATGCCAAAAAAAAGCCCAACAAATTTTGCTTTCACAAGTGGAGCAGTACGACTATCGCCATAGTGTTCCGCTTGATTTATGCATAGAAATTGCTGTATTATAATTTATGCAGGGGGTATTACAGATTATATGGACATTGCCATGTAAGTAGAACAGGAAAGGAACAACAGAAAAAAGGAGAAAAGATGAAAGAAAGAAGAGATGAAAGGGGAGATAAAAGGGAGTTAACGATAAAATGTCTTCAGTCTGCTTCATCACCTGCAAAGAAATGTAAAAAGAACAGCAAAACCAACGGATATAGTATAAGAGATACAATAAAGTAGCACCTTGGTACTATCAGAGGTGAGGCAAGTCATCAGAAGTAACGACGCCCTCCCCAAGGTCCTGCATGTGTGGCAGTGTGATGGAGCAGGCAGAGGGAGGAGTCCAGAGACGGGGATAAAAAGACTGGAGGGCTTACTGCACTCCCAGGGAGCCAACACCCCCTAGACTCCAGTAGGCACCTCCTGTTCCCCTTGAGAAAAAAAACCCTGGCTGGCCAGCCCGCACGAACCATGCAGAACCCCCCCCACCCCGGACGAAGCCCACACCAGGGGACGGCATAGACCAGGACCGAGACAGGGAGCCAGACATGAAACCATTCAAACATTGTAGGTAAGACCATTTTAATTGAGACTACCCTACCCATGAGGGAGATCAGAAGCGATTTCCATCTTTCTAGGTCCTCTTCTATCTTTTTTTAAGTGTTGGTAAATCAGCTAATTTAGATGACACAGTAATTCCCAAATATTTAATATTTTCTGATTGCAGTTGTAAACCTATGGGATTCTGTAGAGAGCAATTAATTGGTAGTATTATATATACACCGTATTTTCACGGCTATAAGGCGCATATAAACGTCTTTTTTTTCCCTCAAAATGTGCGGCGCGCCCTATGGTGCGGTGCGCCCTATGTGTTTTGTTACTGCGGACGTTGTTGAGACCGCCATGATAAAGTTACAGGGGGAAGTGTGGGCGTGGACAGAAACTGCCGCCTATGGTGATTTTTAAGAGAAAGACTTTGCCTAAAGAGAGAGTTATTAAGGCAAATGAAAAGGGCTGAATGGATGAGGAGATGATGAAAGAGTGGCTGAGGCAGGTGTATGTGAGGAGACCAGGTGGTTTTTTCCACTCATCACCATCTCTGTTAATCTGTAACTCCATGCGTGCCCATCTCACAGCTGATGTGAAAAAAAGGTGAAACAAATTAACACTGTGCTCACCGTTATCCCGGGGGGTCTGACAAAGGAACTTCAACCGCTCGACATCGGTGTGAACCGGCCGTTCAAAGTAAGGCTGCGAGCGGCGTTGGAGCGATGGATGACCGACGGAGACCACAGTCTCACGAAAAGTGGACGGCAGCGCCTGGCAAGTTACACCACCGTTTGCGGATGGATTGTAGATGCTTGGGCTAACGTGTCTGCTGGCTCTGTTGTTTGAGCTTTTGCAAAAGCCAGCATGATATCCAAGGAGCCGCCCGGCACGGAAAGTGACTCTGACAGTGAAGAAGGGGAAATTGGCATGATGGGTTTGATTAATACTTTGTACCGTATCTTCACGACTATAAGGCGCACTTAAACGTCTTTTTTTCCCCTCAAAATGTGCGGTGCGCCCTTTGGTGCGGTGCGCCCTATGTGTGTTGTAACTGCGACTTTTGAGACCACCTCATTGAGGAGATGATGAAAGAGTGGCTGAATGTAAGGAGACCAGGTGTTTTTTTTCCACTCATCACCATCGCTGTTAATCTGTGACTCCATGCGTGCCCATCTCACAGCTGATATGAAAAACATGGGGAAACAAATTAACGCTGTGCTCGCTGTTCAACCGCTCGACATCGGTGTGAACCGGACCCAGCAGGTGCAGCAGAAGCAGTGAGTTTACATGCAAAGTCAATGGTTGACGCGCGTATAGGTGCAGCAAAAGGTCCCGCAGCGCGTTTTGAGCAGCAGGCGCAGCGCGTCGGGAGCGTTTAAGCATCTGCCAAGGCGCTGCTGCTGCTCGAGATGGAAAAATTGAAGTTTTGCTGCTGGACGCGCCGCATCAACCAATCACATCGCTCTGATGACATATGATATTAAAGGAATAGTACACCCAAAACATGATTAGCCTTCATTTTCTACTCACCCCCATGCTGAACAACACTCTGGAGTACTTTTTTGATATCTCAAATGCATCTGGAGATCTGGGAGGCTTCTTGCTGTCTGCTGACATTCAAATAATGGAGGTCTATGGTGACCGAGACAGAAAGGTCCATAAAAGTCCACAAAAACGTGTCAATATTCCTCCATACTGCTCGTCCAATGTAATCCAAGTGTCCTGAGTGGGTAGCATCCAGAATTTACTCGAAACAAAGTCATTTAGAACGTTTTAGAGCCTAAACAGTAGTGTATAGGATTTCCTAATAGCGCCCCCATGCGCGCTCACGATTCTACGGAAGCCGGCAGACCAAACCGGAATAAAGTGCGCATTCAGCGTCTGCTCTGCCAATAATGCAAGCGTAGAAGAAGAAATGTGTCGTTTACCTGTGCAAAGAAAGAAACAACGAAAGAAAAATGTCTGAGGACTTCAGTGTTGAGGAAGAGCATGAGTTCTTTGCCGAGCTGAATGCGCTGGTTTGGTCTGCCGGCTTCCGTAGCGTCGGGATCGCGCATGGGGGCGCTATTAGGAAATCCTATACACTACTGTTTAGGCTCTAAAACGTTCTAAATCACTTCGTTTCGAGTAAATTCTGGATGCTACCCACTCAGGACACTTGGATTACATTGGACGAGCAGTATGGAGGAATATTGACACGTTTTTTGTGGACTTTTATGGACCTGTCTGTCTCGGGCGCCATAGACCTCCATTATTTGAATGTCAGCAGACAGCAAGAAGCCTCCCAGATCTCCAGATGCATTTGAGATATCAAAAAAGTACTCCAGAGTTTTGTTCAGCATGGGGGTGAGTAGAAAATGAAGGCTAATCATGTTTTGGGTGTACTATTCCTTTAAGGCAAATGAAAAAGGCTGGATGGATGAGGAGATGATGAAAGCGTGGCTGAGGCAGGTGTATGTGAGGAGACCAGGTGCTTTTTTCCACGCATCACCATCGCTGCGTGCCCATCTCACAGCCGATGTGAAAAAAAGGTGAATCAAATTAACGCTGTGCTCGCCGTTATCCCGGGGGGTCTGACAAAGGAACTTCAACCGCTCGACATCGGTGTGAAGCGGCCGTTCGAAGTAAGGCTGCGAGCGGCGTGGGAGCGATGGATGACAGACGGAGACCACAGTTTCACGAAAAGTGGAAGGCAGCGCCGGGCAATTAACGCCACAGTTTGCGGATGGATTGCAGATGCTTGGACTAACGTGTCTGCTGGCTCTGTTGTTCAAGCTTTCGCAAAAGCCGGTATTATTTCTGAGGAGCTGCGCTGCACGGAAAGTGACTCTGACAGCGAAGAAGGGGAAATTGGCATGTCTGATTTAGCGCAGCTGTTTAATTCAGAAACAGAGGATGATGACTTTGATGGGTTTAGGGCTGCAACAACGAATCGATAAAATCGATAAAAATCGACTTTTAAAAGCGTTGGCAACGAATTTCATCATCGATTAGTTGTGTCGCGCGATTATTGCGTCATCCGCCGCGCCGTCATCACTGCCTCTTGACTGAAAGAGGAAGAAAAAAAAAAAAAGGCAGAGCGAGTCAGCGCCGCAGGTGCAGTGTTGCCAACTCAGCGACTTTTCAGACCCCTCCAGCGACTATTTTTTTTAAAAGCGTTCTAGCGACAAATCTGGCGACTTTTTTCGGTGTCACTGGCGGCTTTTGGAGACTCTTACGTGAAAGCATGTATCGTTCCTACTCTGCCGTGGGGCGCCTCCCCCATCCCAACCGCGTTTTCCCGCAGGAGTCCCTCTCAGCGCTGCAGTCAGCCTCAGCGTCCAGACTGCAAATGAAGCGCGCATGCACCGGGATTGAGGGCGCAAATTGATCACAATAATTAAAATAGCCTGCGCTTTGTAAAGCGAAAAAAGTGATAACATGCAACTTTTTTCAAAAGAAATTAACATGGCACGGAAGCACCATGTTTGTTTGGTTTTAAAGTGGGGAAACGTAACGTTAGTTTCTCAGGTAGCTCATCTGATGCTTTCCTTACCTTGTTAGTAGGTTACAGACAGGGATAAGGTTGGCTACTTATTTTACCTTTAATTTCATTTGAATTAGCTTAAGCAGCGTTTATATTTTCTTTATAAATAAATTAACTTGCAAATTATGAGGGCAAGGCTTTTAAAGTTTAAATCTTCTGGCAAAGTTAAAGTAAAGAAGATCCTGCAATTTATGGAAGTAAAGCAGAATAAAATCCAGCAAGATCAGTAATATGTCAATTAATTATCTGCCACATTCCCATGTAAATATCTGTCTTTGGAGGATGTGTTTTTTAGCACCCCTAGTTCTCTCATTTTTATTCTAAATACAATTTATAATTTGAATCACAGGGCTATTTTTATCTCTATGGTTCAGTATTTTCTCAAGCAGCAACTTTAACAGCTATACTTTCCTGTCTTAAAAGGCAGAACTCTTCTAGTCTAAAAAAACTCATTTGTTGAAATGGGGGGGCCTATTGTTTGAACCCCTTAGAGGCTTTTAAAAACAAAAATGTCTTTTTTTGCGCTTTATGAAACAAAGTACCCTATATTTTGTGGATGTACAGCTACATTTCTCATGTAAGTTTGCGTAGTTTTAACACAAACATTTATTTTTCATATTGCACCAGTACAGTTAATGGGCAACCTGTACTCGTGTGCTTGTTTGTTCTGTCTAAAATGTTTATTTTGGAATAAAGAGGTTAATAAAAAAAATATTTTTTGTCCGATTCATCGATTAATCGAAAAAATAATCGTCCGATTCATCGATTTTTAAAATAATCGTTAGTTGCAGCCCTAGATGGGTTTGATTAATACTTTGTAATAAATACATGAATAAAGCACAATCATACTCAGTTTTGCTCCCGCTCTATTTTTCTACCTGAAAACTTAATTCAACAGCAGCCTCTGGGCGGGTCTCCTCTGGTTTCACCGCGGCGGCTGGCAGGTGTTTTTTCATCTAAATAATCTAAATCTTGCAGCTATATTTGCTGTGATCAGTGGGAATAAAGTAGTTTTAATATGTTTTTAAGTGAGAAAGGCCACCTGAAAACTTAATAATTGCAGTCAGTTAGTCCAGATTATTATCCTGCCTATACTATTTCTGTCGGAGGCGCTCAGACCCCCACATACCAGCGATGCACCGACAGTAGAAATCCCTTCAACAGCAGCCTCACCGCGGCGGCTGGCAGGTGTTTTTCATCTAAACAATTTAAACTGCAGGCACCAGGATACCGGCAATAAAAGCGAACATAATCCATCGGCAGGTTTCAGGATTTTAAGTTAATTTAGGAGTGATCACAGCGCTGTGTCATCTGCAATGTGTCTGTCTCACGGCCAGCTCCCAGGTTTGATTAATACTTTGTAATAAATACATGAATAAAGCACAGTCATACTCAGTTTTGCCCCCGCTGTATTTTTAAATACGCAGTAGAGGTATTTAAAGGTAGTAGAGGACATGTACCTGTATATAAAAAACGCGCCCTATAGTCCGGTGCGCCTTATGTGTGTGTTAAATACAGAAATGGGACACATAACTGAGACTGCGCCTTTTAGTACGGTGTGCCTTATGGTCGTGAAAATACGGTAGATTTAGAGAGTAATATGAGACTTTTGAGAAAAATTCTAGTAATCTAATTACTTGAGAAAGGGAAGTTTTGGAGTGCTGGAGATAAGTAATGCATCATCTGCATAAAGACTATATATATATATAGACGATATATATATATATATATTTTTTATTTATTTTTTTTTTTCAAACGAAGCGGCGCGATTATGACGTCATCCGGTCCGCTGAACTGCTGCTAGTTTTAATCATGTCTAGTGTAGGGGTGTAAATCACATCCATCATGGCGATTCGATTCAGTATCGATTTCCTGACCCAACGATTCGATTATTTTTGATACTCAAGAATACACCACGATTCGATTCGATTAATCGATAAATTTTTTTTTTTTTTTTTTTTTTTTTACACCTTACAGGCTAAACAAAGTTTCAAGTTTGAAATAAATCAATGAAAGCTGTAATATCATTATGCATTTTCTTTAGAAACAACAGCAAATAACAGAAGTAGAAAAGTTGCATCAAAAAATACTGCACAATATCAGTGTAATGAGTTCAATGCAATACCTCGGCTCCAGAGAAACTGTCCAACATATTTTTTTAGAATGTAATAAATATATTCAGGAAAGAGAGATGTTCTGTAGAGAGTTAGACAGGAATAAAAATAAACTAGATATAAGGGAATTGTTTCAAAGGTAATCTGGGGATGTAGTTTTTGGTAGTATTTTTAATTTTCTAAGAAGGTGTATTTTAGGGAGAATATAATAGTTTGTCTGGTCCATACTCCATTCTGGAAGGTGGCGGTAATGCACCTATAAGTTGTTTGCCAACTGCCATTAAAAAAAAAGAAGAAGTGACGACGTCACCGCCCCTTGAGAGACGCTCCGCTGCACCTCTCCCAGATTGTAGCTGATTGCAAACAGTGCACCAGACAGGAGGCCGGATTGTTTTGTTTTTATGACCGAAATTGCGGAAAAAAACTCGTGAAGTTTGACCCGCTAGAAGAGCGAGGTGCGCGAGAACACTGGGACCCTTTTTCCAGCTGGATCTCCGCTCTATTTGGCCCTCATGTCCCTCCGTCATCGGACTAAACTGGACCCCACTTCCTCACCGCCTCGGCCGTATCTAGACTCACAGCGTGTAGCTCAGACCACGCTTCAATACTGAGCATAATTTAAAAATGTCTGTGTCAAGCTTGCTGCAACACACTGCTGTAAGAGTATAACCAGGAAGCGCGGTAGGAGGGCAAAATAGGTTTAGCGGCACCGCAGCATGGGAGGAGAATTACGCCCAGGAGCAAATGGATAAAAATAGACCGGAGGAAAAAAAAACATGAATCGATTATCTTGCGGACGTGTCGATGCATCGGATCGTCGGCTTTTGGATCGATACATCGATACAAAACGATTATTATTTACACCCCTAGTCTAGTGCTACTACCACAGATGATCTCGCTCTTCAAATGGAATTGAACGATTCAGATTAGCTAGCCGAATGAATAGAAGAGGTAGAGCGTAGCCGCCTGTGGCCCGGGCTGCCTGTCACAACTCCAGTGCGCATGCGCGGATGACGTCATACACACTCCGCTTTGTTTTAAAAAAATATAACTATAAAACATGGATGTCTTGGAGACAGTGATTCGCTTACACGTTATGAATGCTGGCGTACCATAAAGAATAAATTATGAACAGTTTAGTTTGTGCCTTCAAGTCGTTGCCCATAGGAAGATGTTACTTGGATATAACCTAACGGAATATCTTCAGAACGGCTCCAAATGACACAAAACTCATATGGGTGAGTAGAACATGATGTAATCACGTAAAATCAAGGGCCCAATGTAAAAAAAAAAACGATGTTCCCCCTTAACCCCAGGCTCAAACCGACTCCGGTCTTACCGTTGCGGTGCGGTGGGTGCGGCGCCGCAGTGATTCCAAGTCATTAAAAAGACGTAAACCTATCTCACCGGCTGCTGAGCTGTCCGTCTGCGGTTACCGAGATACTCCGGCGCTGCAAAAAATTCCGCAAGAAAGCTATCCTTGCGGCGTGCCAGAGCCCTCCGCAACAAGCTCTCGCAAATATCCTTATTTGGGCCGTGTTATCGCGTGAAGTTACGTGAACTCAAGTGAACTTCTGTTCTTGCGAGTTAAATCTCCGGACCTGTTGCCGGAGCCGCAGAGCCGCACCGCACCGTAGTCAAAAGGGGGTGTGCGGGAGTTGCGGTCTCCGTCGGCTCGGTAACCGCACCGGAGCCAGTGTGAGCAAGGGGTAAGTCCTTTTTTTTTTTTTTTTTTTACCTTTTTTCTTTTTTCCCTTGAGGTCCACTAAGGAGCCTACAAATCATTATTTTAGAGAGGAAAACACAATGGACAAGTTGATTAAGTGACTGTTGCTGTATGAATCAAATGCTGTCAATTAAGACGAAACATCTCAAATTCAGTTATTTATTTTACACCAAATAACATTTCATATTTACATCCCGCTCGCTCCCACCCTGAATGTAAGCCAGGGGGGCTTACATTTCAGGCACTGTAGGTAAACATGCTGTGGCTCTGACTGCAGGCCTGAGAGGGACTCCTGCTGAAGCAGGAGAACAGGGTTGGGACGGGGAGGCGCCCCATGGCAGCGTCTGCCGCTGGAGGACAAGAGTAGGAACAATACGTGCTTTCACCTAAGAGTCTTTTAGAGCCGCCAGTGACAGAAAAGTTGCAAAATTTTGTCACTAGTCGCTTTTTTGAAAAAGAGTCACTGGAGGGGCCTGAAAAGTCGCTAAATATAGCCACAACGTTGCCGAGTTGGCATCACTTCGGGCGAACAGGGCAGTCGGGGCGGCATTTTTATAAAGGAGGGAGGACACGCGTTTCAAAAAGAATATACTTGGCGCTTGGAGTGGGTCTCACCTGGGGATCTTTTTGTTGTTGTCGTTTTCTCTATCTCTGTGTCTATACAAGACTGTGGCGGGCCACAACAGTCTTGTTTGGGCCCACCACAGTCTCATTCATTAATGGGAAACACTGACCTGTGTCAGAGTGCACCAACTCGGGTCGAGAAAGGAAACCTCACTCACATGGACATTAAATCTGTTTTCCTACAAGGAATGGAACTATGCAGATACATTTTCATCAAACCACCTCTGGAGGCTAATAGCCTGGCTGTGCCTGGCAGATGCTTCATTGTATTGGTACAACAGAGTAAAGAGCATCGTGTTAAAGCAGGAGGTGTTGTGTCTAAGGTTGATCCCGCAGTTTTCTACTGGCTTGATGAGAGCAAGAATTAGAAAGTTATGGGTGTCCTTGCTTGTCATGTTGATGACGATTTTATATGAGGAGGATCCCAATTTCATTTCAGATCACGGATTAATGTTGGTCATGAAGCTCATGAAACCTTCTCCTATGTAGGTGTGGACCTTGTTACTTTGGGTTCCATGGTTAAGATACGGAATTGAGCATCAAGGCCTGCAGTGTGAACGTAGCCTAAGAGGGTTCATCAGGTTTGTGGTCACAAACTAAAGACCAGCTCGCTGACTGCTTGACAAAGAAGGGAGCATCCACAACCTTGTTACTTAAGGCTCCTTATGAAGGCTGTTGGACCTTATCATAAAGGTAATGTTGTTTAAATTTGTTGTTAAAAAGGGAAGGTTGGCTTAGCAGTATCGCTAAATAGATGTGCTTTGCTAAGTGTTGTTGTGATGCATGTGTTCATTA